>NW_021153198.1:1929-2341 GCF_002837175.3 Physeter macrocephalus | reverse complement strand
ACGTCGTGAAACAAGCGTAAAAAATTCAAAGACTTGAGACTAGTGTTTCTTCCGGGAGATATGCTTCAGGTTCTACAGGGACTACTCCAAATTCTGGTGCACGTCTGTGCAAGCAGCACGCAGCTGTCGCACGCACGGGAGGCGGTACAAAGGCCTGCCTCACCCCCCCCCAGTCTTTCCGTAAAAGCGACTGTTTGCAGGCAAGGGGGAAAAAACCACACACGTACGTTGCGACCAATGCTCGAAAATCCGGGGAAGGTGTTTTTCGAGATTCGCCCGGTACGACCACGCCGAGGGAGTGGGACAGGACGAGTTGAAAAGAATGTCGTTCAAAAGATAGAGACGCGCCACTTTTGTGTTGGGCTCTGTCTCCAGCAGCGTGGGGGACTCGTACAGACACAGTGGCACCTCC
>NW_021153198.1:0-371 GCF_002837175.3 Physeter macrocephalus | reverse complement strand
CAAGGAGAGATGGTCGGGCATGGACACGTGGGCAGCTGCTATAGGCGTGGAAAGTACGCCTTTGTAAACAACAAAAACCGGTACACAGGAAATAGAAGTGCTTCCCTTGTACACGTGCGTATGTATGTAAACATACATACGCACGTGTATATGTATATGACGTGTAGAGAAAAGACATACACGAGTTTAAAACGGGCACTGCACACCCCACAGAAGCCGGTCTCTCCGTGCACCGAGAAACGTATGAACACGACGGGGCTGCGCACTGGTACATTTTCGTGTAAACAGCGGCTGTATTCTGACGCACCTCCAAAACTCATCTGTCACTTGGTAGTACATAACCAAGGAAAGCGGTGGAGGCCTCCCTCTGT
>NW_021153197.1:1911-2342 GCF_002837175.3 Physeter macrocephalus | reverse complement strand
TCGAGCAAGCCCAACTCTCAATGCACACGACGCGAAGGTAGACACTGCATGCATACTTGAGCCCTCCACAGCGAGAGGCACGTGTAACTTGAAAATGGAAAAAGAACTGACTGGCATTCAACATTGCCTATAACTGTTTCTCCTCCAGAGGACGCTTCTCCACCACAACATCTAAAACGGAATATTTCCGGGTGGACAACCGGAACTCCCCAGCCAGTACACGCGTTTTTCTCTTTTCAGTCTATACAATCTCCAAAGACGCTCACAGACCCGTGTACGACGCGCTACATTTTTATCTAGCACAGAGTTTCCTGTTGACGGAATCTGAGTCAGTGAAGCCTACAATACAGGATCTGGATGGTCGGAACTCTTTTTTGTCCACCAATACTTTGTTTTATGTACAACGCTTCCGCATAGACTTCCACACGGAC
>NW_021153197.1:0-438 GCF_002837175.3 Physeter macrocephalus | reverse complement strand
CAGCAGGGAAGCAGCACGGAGTCAGCAGAAACAGCAGCAGCATTAGTTGCGGCATCGTAGCGCAGCACGACCGGTGGCGAATGACAGAGGGAACTAGGAAGCATAACACTGTGGCAGCAGGGGTGGCAGCAGAGTATACGTAGAAATACAAGCAGAAGAAAGAACAATGCTGGCAATGGGGGCAAGAGGAGTGATGCAGGAGCCGCCGCAAATGTAATAACCACCAAAGCAGCAACAGTCGCAAGATAGCGGGAGCCGCAACATCACTAAGAGCAGCACATGCGATATACAACAGAATTACTCGTGCATGCCCATTACCCGGTGTCTCGCTTGAAGAACTTCTATAATTATTCGACGCAGCAGTCCTGCAGTCAGAAGCGCTAGCACCAGCCAGCCAATAGGATGCGTACGCTGCAGCCTGTCGCCTCCTTCCAGCCG
>NW_021153195.1:0-2342 GCF_002837175.3 Physeter macrocephalus | reverse complement strand
GCGACACTTGGCCGGGAAGGTGGCCTAGTTTCCGCAGTGGGGTTGGAACCTGAGTCATGGTTGTTGAAGCCCACCGCTTCCTGTGGTGGACATTCCCATGGGTCCTCGGAACGTGATTTGGCCTACTTGGCGAGAATTGTCACTTGGGCTGAATTTGGTTACCCCTTCAGAGGGTGCCGGACTGCATCTTGTCTGTAGCGAGCTGCACGAAGGTATTGGCCCGCCCATAGGCTGTTTCCTTGCTTCCAGAAGTGCCGGGAGTGGCCCCAAGTGCACATCAGATGTGCTACAAGCTGGCAGGATCTCCCGTGGCCTATGTCAACCGCCCCTGGGGGGTCAAAGTTCACATTCAGCCTCTTGAAGCTTGCAGGGGTCTTTCTCCATTCAATTGGGGGGTCCAACGGCAGGGCGCTGTGTATAAAGTGTGGGTTTTATTGTTCGAGGTCTCAGCAGAGGGCCACAGCGACACACAGAGACCAAGATGCGGATTCAGAGGCACACAGAGAAGCCCAGAAGCGCGCGTCCTCGTGCCCAGTCACAGTCACACACGTTCACACGCGTGAACACACACATACTCCCTCTCACACACCGGCCAACGTACGTGCCTAGCTTCCTGCAGTTGTGCAGCTAGACAAACATTGAGTTCTCGGTAAGGGTAGAGGTCCTTGGGAAGCAGGGTCTGGGCTCATGCCCAGGTAAACATTCGTGTGAATCATGTTCTCTTGGGAACCCGGTCCATTCTGAAGCCTGTGTGATCTATGTCCACTTCTCAGGTGTAGCTGCTGGGCAAGGCTGGCCGTCGGCAAAGACCAGAAGACCTTCGCGTTGTCTGATGACTGGAGGTGCTAAGGAGAACTGGAAAAATGGGGCAGGCGCGTGTTGCTAAGTGTGACCGTGGCTAACTCCGGAAGGTAGGCATTCACCCACCCTGAGATGTGCCATTGGATATGAGGTTTTCCTCAAACGGGCCCAGTGGCTGCCAGAGTGGATTGACTGTTGCTCTTGCTGAGTGGCCTGAGGACTGTAGATTCCCCAGGGTTTTGGAGTACTACGGGGTCATGGCTCCTCTGCAGGCCCCCACGACATGCCCGGTTGTGTTCTGCAGCCTCCCAGCACGTGCTTGGATCGATGATGACACCCTTGTATGCATTCCTTGGAAAATCTGAACAAAATGAGTGAGAACCCTCTACCGTCTCCTCATCGAAACTGAGGTCCAGCACGTTTCCTCTCTCTGGGGGGTAGGGGACCGTGAGGAGGGAGGGCCAGCGTCCCCTGCTGGCATGCATGCAAACACCACCCAGGGCTCCTAATATTAGAGGGGTTCCTGTCTGAGGGTGGACTGTGTGTACCCATAAGCTGGGTCGTCTATGGATATCAGGTCTCTGCTGCAAGGCCATTGGGGCAATGCGAGAGGGCGTGCTCTCCTGCTTGTCTTCAGAGTCGGAGTGTGTGCTGGTGTAGGCCAAGTGAGCTTGCAGCTTGGAAAAGTGTGTTTGGGCCAGGCTCACGCTTCGTGCATGCCGCTTCGGGGTTTAATTCTGGTGGCCAACATGAGCAAGGTTCTCTGGTTGGAGCCTGGTGCCTCAGGCCAGGCCTGTGGCCCTCCCTGTTCTTGCGTTTGGCACGGTGACTTTCTTGACTGCCAAGTGAGGCCGGAGCTGTGGACGGGTGTGGCTCGGGGTGGGCGTCGGCCTAAAGTGGCTGATGGATTAGGCCTCAGTGTTGCCCTTGTCTGCTCCCCTCCTTTAGCTCCCGGCAGAGTGTTGGGGACAAGTGGGTCCTCGTGGGGTGGGGCGAGGGCGGTGCTCCGTTTAAGCCTGCGTGGTTGCTGATGGCCGGGACAGGAATGTAAGGGATGATGAGGACAGGACCTTTGTGATGTCATGAAATAGAATGTCATCATTGGGTGGCAGGTGTCGGCCTCGGCTTCCCGAGGATGTGTCCCGTTCGTGATGGGCTGGCATCAGCTGCCTAAGCAGTGGAGGCTTTGGCAGTTCATGAGGATGCGGTGAGGTAGGTAAATTGTGATCAGCTGCGATCCCGTTGCCGGAGGAATGACTCCCAAAGGGTGTCTTGCGGCACCTAGAGTAGATGGACATGCTGAGGTATTGGTGCCGGCCTCCTCGGAGGAAGGTGAGTTATGCGAGCGTGCGCTTTGGCCGCTTTTTTCCCTCGTCTGGGAATGTGCAGCGCGAAAGTGTTTCTCCCAGAGGGCATGAAGTGGCCGGCCCGTGTGGCACGCGGGCCTTTCAAACAGCCAGAGGTTTATGCGGGCCGGAGGTGGGGGCACATGGCGAAGCCCAGTGCACTGCCGTGGACAGCCACTGTGCCCTTTCTGACTT
>NW_021153192.1:2035-2342 GCF_002837175.3 Physeter macrocephalus | reverse complement strand
AATATAGCTGCCACACAGCTGGACCACGGTACGGTATGTCTTCAGACAGGTGTGCGCCCCAGTGTCGAATCTGGGATTTCGAGCACGTTCGAAAATGTAAACGTGCGCACGGTTTCCCACTCAATAGAGACGTATGTATGCAGGCGTAGATAAGTGTGTGTAATCAAATGCATGTGTCCGTGTCCGTCAAAAGGTGGTCCGCACCTTTACGATGTGTGTGTTTGAAAAGGCCTGTTCGTTGCGCGTGTACCACAGCATTTCCAGATGCCTCGTATCCAGCCCAAGTACTATGACGTGAAGGTCCCCA
>NW_021153192.1:0-884 GCF_002837175.3 Physeter macrocephalus | reverse complement strand
TGGCACAGTAAATAGGATGGCACGGCGTACAAGCTGGCACGTGAAAGGGCGCTACTGGGTATGCTGACGTTTTCAACAGGAAAACTACGTGTGCGTCGTCATCCGCAGAGGGGAGCACGAGAACATCATCCACGTGTGGTCTGCAGAAACCAGTAGGACCTGCGAAGATGCGAAGGAAGAGAATAAGTTTTTGAAGGCGTGCTTTAGAATGGACCGAGTGCAGATGTTTGAGGGATTTGCTTTTGTAGGGGTGCTGAGAGGACAGTGTGAATGGGGAAGGAGGAAAACCGAGATTGAGCTCTAGCCGAGGAGGACGGGGTGGCACCCGGGGGGGTACTGATGAGAGCAAGGTGGAAAAACGGCCCGACGGAGAGTATAGGTCCAGGTCAGGCAGCCGTAGTAAGCGATCTTGTGTTAGATTCGGCATGAAGCTTCGCCCTTTGTAACCAGCTGAAGTGAGGAGCCCCAGCTGTTGCACATCAAGTAGATGGAGCCAAAGGTAGTGACGTCTGCTCGTGGAAAGAGAATGGGGAGAACAAGTAAGTGATGGTGAGTGCGTGAGCGTGCAGGACATGATTCGTGCCTCACCATTGATACGAATGGGCTCATGGAACTGCAAGATTGTAAACAGTTATTCTGTGGAACGATTAGGTCAATTTGTAGTACTGTATATGAACCTCTTGCTAGTCGCCGTGTCCATCGGACGTGTATTTTTGTAGCGTCTGCCCGGTGGTGTTCATCGTGAGCTTGTACTTTACCGAACCTGTGCGTTATCAACGAGATTTCGTGTAATTGCTGATCGTACCCGGTTTGTATATAGATTTGTGCAGGTCAAGACTAACTGTGTGCCGGCAGTTGAGTTGAATTGTCATCGGGGGATGCCG
>NW_021153191.1:0-2342 GCF_002837175.3 Physeter macrocephalus | reverse complement strand
GAGACGCCCTTGCTGAATAAGAGTGGCGATGTCGTCTTCGCGAGACGGATCTGCTTCTATTGTCTTCAAGTGAAGACCAGGGGATTGCGGCTCGTCTCCAATTATCGCGGTGAGTCTATCGCTCCATCGCAGAGTGGCTGCCCCCGCGCAAACCTGCGAAAAAGAAAAGGAATGCAAAACTACAGCGATAGTAAACGAAGTCCGGGGCAAAATTAAGAAGTCTCCACGACGCTGCAGCAGCAGCAGAAATAGAACGAAGAAAGGGAACTCACCAATTCTGCTCGAGGAGCAACGTGACACTGCGCTCCCGAAGAGGCATCAGCGCGTCGAAAGAAGTAAGAAAAACGCAGAAAAGCAACAGGAACATGGACCGGATAAAAATGATACACACATAGAGGCGCCGGCACGCGCACACGCACACGCACGGGCAAATACGCAACTCTCTCTGACTATCTGCATAATTGTATACGTTCTACGTATATGCGTCCTATGTGCGTTTGTGCATACAAATATATCTACATCCACACACATACCTTAACATCTACACGTACAACATAGAAATAATTGCATTTCTGTATACGTACATACCCCTCGCATGTACTATGTTTGTCTATGCCTACACTTACAAAAAGTCAACTGCGTAAAACATGTCTACGAGCAGCAGCTCAGCAGACTGACGACAAAAGCGTGCCCGTCAGCCCTCGTCACTTTTATGTACACATTAAAGCAGCAAGTACAATGACCCGCACGTAAATGTATGTAAGTGTTCTCTCACAGGAGGCTAAAGAAGTTCATGTCGAGGAAGTGGAGAGAAGAACGTTTGTGGTGGTTTTTTATCAAAGCTCCATAATTCCCGCTTGCGGCATGCAGTTCCGCTTCTGTTGCTACGATGTGCTACGAGATAGACATATACAACGCTATGTATATGCAAATAGATGTAGAGGAGCTCTGCACGTCTCCACGTGTACGCATACGCATGCAGCTCCGCTTCTGTTGCTACGATGTGCTACGAGATAGACATATACAACGCTATGTGTATGCAAATAGATGTAGAGGAGCTCTGCACGTCTCCACGTGTACGCATACGGATATTAGAAAGCTTTACAATACATTTCTGTGCCATTCATTTGACGTGACTTGTTCTCTTGGGCATGCAGCAGGAGACTGGCCCAAGCTGCATCCGCTGCCCCACTTGCATCAACGTGTGTGGCGTAATAAATGTAGCTTTTTGTCTTCCTCTTTATCTCTTTATGTAATCGCAGTTTTTCATTATTTCCGTCTCTTTTGCGCAGTATTTTGGACCCCACAGATCTACCCATGTGTTTACGTATTTTTGTCTCCTCCATCTCACAGATCTACGTAAGCACCATGTAAAAGTATATTCTCCTCTCATCCACCCGCAGATTTCGAGATGGGCGTCATCACTCGGCACTCTCGGTTCTTCTACTTTTAAAGGACAGCGGCTTTCTTCTGCTTGCCTCTCTTTGTTTCAGCACGCATCTACAAGAAAGGTAAAACTTCTTTCTTTTTCCACCCTCTTCCTAGATCTGATTGTAAAGTGCACAGAGACACCTGCACATGCAAACCGCCGCAAGCGGATATTCACGTGTACGTATAACTCAGCTTCACACTTCGTGCATGCACACACGTGTTTCTTCCCGCTGAGACAGCATGCATCTCGTTCCATCTTCTCCTCTATGACTCCTCCTTCACGTTCTTTAGTAAGTCATCCCCCACCGGCGTACGCACATAATATAACACTCTCTATTATCCTTCAATAGACGTTGCAATCCGTGTGTGTCTACCTCCCTCTACCACCTGCGTGGCGCTACATGGGAATCTGACAGTACGCCTTGGCACAAGTCTTCACCTGTCCCGCCTTACACGTACATACTCACTCTTACACATATACATCTGTGTAAGCAGGCATACATATATATGGTAGTTGTCTTGGCCTCGATGCCTATAGCCCTACGCACATTCTCACCGCCCAAGCAGCAGGCATACGTGAGCCTGTCTGCACACGGGAGATGCCAGATTGCAGCACATTTCTCCCATCCGATTCTCGTCCATAAACCGGGGGATTCTGTGCTGCGCAGGAGGAGTGTGCACACGCTATACACACTTATCTACACACACTGCTTGTGTAGCGTATACGTATGTATTTGTATGTATATGTTTGTATATGTATGTACATTTAAGTGTCAATGTGCAAAATTTTGTTTCTACGCATTTCTCTACACCCACTTGTCTGTATACCTGCACGTGGTGACCGGCGTAGGGCCTTTATATCGGACTGAGTAAGGCCGTGAGTGCCCGCATTTTCACACAGTCGTATAAAC
>NW_021153190.1:0-2342 GCF_002837175.3 Physeter macrocephalus | reverse complement strand
AAAGCAAATACGTAATTGCAGGTCGGGAAATCTAAGACGGCTAAAGAGCGCCTAAAACGTGAGAGGCGGTTGACGATTAGGATAAGTTAAGCTGGAAGGCGCTGCGTCAACAGAAGTCAGGGGAATCACTTCTTGTAGTGAGCCTAAAGAATTGATACGCGCGTATGTTACGTTGCTGTTGATTCACCGGGGGAAAAAAATTTTCCTAGAGTAAGCAAGTTTACCGGACACGCTGGAACCCTTTTGTATAGCCTTAGGTGTCACGAGGCCCATCTAAACTGGTGGGATGGCTTCAGTGGAACGGAAGGATTAGTTAAGCGCGTTTACCGAGAAAACCCCTGGTGGAACATCACCGCCTTCGAAAGAAGGTAGGGTCGTGGCAGAAGTGTGTACGTCCCAGTCCAGGCGGAGGGGACTCGCTGAAGGCCCTTTTCTCTAGTGGAACGCACCCACGCTTTAGTGAAGGACTTCAGTTGGTGCCTTTCTTAAAGATTAGCTCCTCCTTCAGTTAGGTAAGGAATTCTTTATCGTCGCTACCTTTCCTCACGTTAACGCGTGCCGCGTTCCTTTTGGAAGCGGTTTCGCTTCGAAAAAGCGTCCAGTTGCAGATTCAATATCTGGCCGGTTATAGCTGAAAAGAACAAGCAAAAACTATCCTTCGGCATGTAAACAGGTATCAGGGCAGCTCTAGTGAGGAAGAGGGAACACTCGTAAAACGTTGTGAAGTAAAATATTCAAGACTTCCCCGCATTCTGCGTTGCCCAACTAGGCGGGAAAGCGTAGACGAGTATTCGCTCCTCCGTCGGTTTACCACACTGCTAGCTTGTTACGTTTCTCTTCGTCTCACGCTTCCTTCCTATGCGACACTAGATACTCTGTGCCTTCTGTGGTCGGTGCCATTTCTATGTTTCAGTGCGAGTTACCTTTCGCGATCGCTGCTTCTTCTGTTCTGGTATGTGCTTCTCCCGCATACCGCTCTCGTGTCATGCCAGTTTGCCGTCTCTGCTCTGTTCTTCTTCGGTATCGGTCCGCATACCTTCTTTTTCTCTGCATTCTTCTTTGGCCACCGACTGCTTGCTTCCTTCTATGTCCAGCCGCTTCTCCGAAACACAGATCTCTGCTGCCAACCGTTTCTGCCTGTCCTACCGACCTGCCTGTACGTCTCCCACCTTTTGTTTTACGGTTTCTTCCGTGTGGGCCTGCCCAAAGTATGCCCTCAATATACAGAACAGTCAAAGGCAGGTCTGGTGGGCGCCCGGCCCTACCATTCTTTGCTCGTCTGTCCAGCACACGAACCCCGTGGGATCCCCTTCAGTTACTCTTTTTTTTTGCATGTTCGTCCTTCTCCGCCATCTCGCTTGTCCAAAACACGGATCTCTGCATCGTTTGACGGTGTGCTGATTTCTTGGAGTCCAGCAACGCATGCGTCCTCTGTAAATTCGCGTCTCTCCGTCAGCATGACCTTTTTCGGCTTTATTCCCGTAGGATGCGTTTCATCGACAGTGCTCGTCAACCTGATTTTCGTCTCCGTACTCTTCTGTCCTTCGCGTCCCGGCTGTGCGTTTCTCCCTCGTCGTCTCCTCGACGTATTCATCCGTGTCGGGCTGCTTCTTTTCCGGTCGTCTCGCCATGCGTGTCTGTAGCAGTATGTGTCTACGTGGGTCCACGCTTGTCCATGCAAGATCAAGTAAATACCCCTACGCCTGCTCTATAGAGATATATGTATGTGTAGATAGAGAGGTTTGTTTGTATCAGTTTGCGTAAATAAAATATATATTTGTATGCCTGCGTGCCTGCATGTACGTCTATGTGGGTTTTCAATGTGTCTGCGTAGAGGATTGTACACGGTACAGAACAATGTAGACGCCACTGTGCGCTGTTGTTCCCAGTCGCCGCACCGTTCAAGAGCCTAGGCGCCAGGTAAATAGGCCGGCCATTGCTCCTCCGGGGTGGCGGTGCTGCTGCCGTCGTCTTGCTTCGCTGGCCCAGGCCCCCCACCGGGGCAACGCTGGTGCGGCAAACGAGCAGAGGGAGCAGCAACAGCAGCAGCAGTTCGGGATGCTGCTGCAGGTGCACTTTTCTTTTTCCGCGTCCAGGGAACAGAGGTAGGTGCAGTGCGTCGTGCATATGTCTGCTGCACAGCCGCCGCCGCTGCTGCAGCAGCAGCTGCAGCAGCAGCAGCAGCCCATCCAGCAGATCCAACAGATACAGCAACTGCAGCAGCCGCTGCTGCCGCATGATCCTGGCGTTGGCGGCGATGGAGAACGTGCTTTCCTTCCTCCACATGCATCACAACAACCTCTTCCAGCGGCTGTGCTCCAGGCTGGACCCCACAGCGGCAC
>NW_021153189.1:2060-2342 GCF_002837175.3 Physeter macrocephalus | reverse complement strand
ATTTTAGAACCGCATCGCCACCAACTTGGTTGCCCAAAGAATGCTCCAACTGTTGTTAGCAGAAGCTGACCTAATGCAGTATATCTGGACTCTCCAATGTGTATGGGACGGAGAGACGGGCCAATGAAGAAAAAATGTCCGCGTATTCATCCACTGCTGCGCGCAAGGATGGGAAGCACGGTAAACGAAGCACATACAAAGCAGGCGTGCCAGCTTGGCGATCTTCTACAGAGAGAACGTACTTAGCTACAATTTGAGCTTGTGTAACCGTTGAACGGCAGC
>NW_021153189.1:0-1025 GCF_002837175.3 Physeter macrocephalus | reverse complement strand
GGAAAGCGATCCACGTCCGCAGGGAAATGCCCCAGGGTATCGTGTTTTTCCTGCGCTATTAGTGTCGTACCGAGAAAATCTGGCTGTGAGCACGTGATGTGCGCGAAAAGGTGCTTACACACACAGGCAGTCAGAGAACACCTCCGACGTTTTCGTCTTCAGTCTGTTGCGAACAGCACCTTACAAGTTCCTTCGCAGGAAGACGGTGATAGCAGAAACTTCATCAAGGTGATAACTAGCTTCGAAAACGTAGAATCGACCACTGATCACAGGACGAATTGGGATGCATGTCAACAAGTTTTTCCGTTGTCCCCCATAAGCGCAGAAGGATAATTTGTTGTGCGTCGAAGGACTGAAGCACTATGCAGTGGACGGACAGAAGCATAACAGCAATAGCAGAGAAGCAGTAACGCCCGCAGCTTTTCGAAGGGAGGGGCCAACTATATACGTGCATATAGCGACACCGTCAGCGTAACCGCCCGGACGGGCAGCGGGATCGACACAGCGACCAGCGTTAGCACCAACGCAGCACTTATCGGCAGAACTTTGGTATGACGCTGAAATGGATTGTCAGGGATGCTTCTGCTGTTTCTTCGGTTTTTGGTGCAGTCACGGGGGGGAATGTAGGAAGGACTGCGACTCAGCTTACTATCAGGGTAGATATGTGGAAGAGCGGCGTCGTCGTGCATGTAGGTCTGCGCAGGCATGGTGTACGGTGGATCTCAAGACGACGCTGCAGCACCAGAGTCACAGACACTTTTCCCGACACCCGCACAGCTGCACTGTTTCAGGAAGGCGCCTCGTGCGGACAGTGATGTATCTGCGTCAGCTGTTTATACAAATACACACATATATAACTGCTCACCTGGCGTCATCGGCACACCCGTTGGCGTTGGCGAGAGCTTTATAATAGCAGGCACCTATTTCTGAGCCTGGAAGCCCATCCATGTGGTTTTCAAATGCTCAGAACTAGAGGTTGAATCACGGAAGGGTGCCATATGTTGTATTACAGGACGAAGTTGCCA
>NW_021153188.1:1310-2342 GCF_002837175.3 Physeter macrocephalus | reverse complement strand
ACGCCTGCAGCAGTCGAAGTACATAGCAGAAGCAGTAAGCGGCAGCAGGGCAGTGGCAAGTGTCATGACGGTAGTGCGTACAAGCAGCAGCAGCAGCTTCGCAGAGTAGCGGGACCTAATACGCACAGGGCTGGGCGGCAATAGCTGGCAGCAGCAGCAGCTGTCTTCAGTCGCCACAGGGGTGAAGGAGTGTAGAACACCCCTGAAGCACTTGAAAAGTGGTGAGAGTAGTTGCGGAAGCTGGTGCTGCTGCAGCAGCCTGGGGGGCAAGACGATCAGGCAGTAGCCCAGCAGCAGCAGCGGACGGAGACGGCGCGCAGCAGGAATCTCGCGTCAGATGAACTCCCGTTTGAGATGGCCACGGCGTGCGCCCGTGGGATGTTGCTGCCTTCGTGGGCTGCGCGTGCCCGACTGAGCTTTGACCCTATGTTTTCTGATGCTGCTCACTTCGAGTCTTTGCACCGCGTAGTGGTCGCGCTTCCCCACGTAACGCAGAGACTGCGTGTGCGATCTCTCTCTGAGTCTGCATGCCCACTGGCTGTTCTGCTGCTGCTGCACACGTTTTCTTGCAGTCGTCCTGCGTAGCAGCCACGCGTCGTCCGTATTTCGTCCTGCTGTTGTTGGCCTTTGTAGTATCCGTCCAGAGAGAAGGACAGCAGCAGCAGCAGAGGACGCGGAGGAGGAAGAGGAGAAAAGGAGACCTGTGATGGCGCACGCAGCGTCCGTCGCTAAGACGCGTGTGTACTTCGTCTTCTTCACTGAGAGAAATACAGCGGGGGGGAGAGAGAAACACGTTCGCAGACCTCCTTTGTCTGCTGCAGCAGGTCGTCCGCGGCAGCAGCCCCCACGCGATTGTGCTGCTCCCTCAAGGGGAAGCAGTGTGTAGCTGCCGCGTGCTCCTGTCTGCGTCACGGCGTACAATATATATATATATATATGCGGACACCCGCTTGCATGCAGAGAGGCACACACGAATCTCGCGAGGTTGTTGTGTGCGGGTGTGTATGTATGTGGGGGGGGGGGGTCCATTCG
>NW_021153188.1:0-784 GCF_002837175.3 Physeter macrocephalus | reverse complement strand
GGCGCCAGGAGAATTTTCTGTGGAGACACCGCAGGGGTGGAGGAAGCAGCTGCGGCACACAAACGCCGATGTCTCTCTGTGAAAAAGCGTGATCCTGCATGCGTGAGAGACCATCGGTGCCCCTCTCTGTCCCGCCACGCGGCGGACGCGGGGGATTCACCACGTCGAAGCAACGCTATCCTGCATTCGTGGCTGCTACACTTTCCTCAGTTGCTGTCACAGTGAGTAGACTTGGTCTGTGCGTCAGTAGCAGTATATAACCCATAGAAATCCTGGTCGTCGGCGCGAGCTCTCTCTCGGGTTTGACCCCTGCAGACGCGGCGGCACTAGCCGAGGAAAAAGACGCTATGTGTGAGAACAGAGAGGGGGCTTGCGGCAGGGTGGTGGAGACGTTGCTGCGCAGAGTGTGGGTGCCACGTGGAGTTGGCGACTTAGGGCTTCTAGACAGGAGATAGCGGCACACTATGTGTCGCCAGTGCTTGGCCTTACGCACGTGTTTACAGACAGTGTATCTCTCTATGTGTCTACCTTGTGTGTCTGTGTGTGTGTGTATGTCTCTCTCTCTGTCTCTGTGTCTCTCTGTGTGTTTTCTAGGTATCTCTCTACAAGCATGCATATGATAGAGATATATCGACGAACATGTCTCGCTGTCACGCCAGGTGTCTTCTGGCGCGCAGCGTCCTCACGCAGTGTTGCACGCCCTCCTGCAGAAACTGGCATGCAGTATGTTGGTTGCGAAGCGGTGCACATTCTTCTGAATGTCTTTGCAGCGGCAGCGAAGATC
>NW_021153187.1:0-2342 GCF_002837175.3 Physeter macrocephalus | reverse complement strand
ACGGGGTGTAATCTGACATGGCAGGGAGCAGATCACATGGCCATGATCTTAAAGGTGATTTTTTTATGTTTGAACTTTCATGAAAACATATGTGACTGAAGCACATTAATATATTGATAGAGAAGGCAGTTAATTTTTGTCTTTTGATACATGTGAGTGCAGCTTTTGTTTTGTTGAAAGAATATGACCAGTTTTCAGTTTGGGATTCTACCATTTAGTAAAGATAGTCCACTTAATTTTGTAAATAAGAGATTTAACATATAATACATAATATTTTTATGTATTTTAGTTACTGAAAACATTGATTGTGATACTGTGAAAAAGCTATGCCATTATGGTCTTCAAGACTTATATGAATCAAGTATTTATTAGCTGCTGTAGTTTATAAACTAATAAAAATCACTACATCAGCAATTTGTAAATACAGTTTTTAAAATAATGCCTTAACAACTTTACAGTGGTTATAATGACTGTATTTAGGCCTAAAGTTATTTAATAATTTGACATGAAGCCTTTTTACTAGTTTAATGGTGCAGATCAGGGATAGGTAAACTATGGCTGGTGGGCCAGATCCAGCCCGTCACGTGGTAAAGAAAGTTTTTTTGGAACGTAGTCGCACCCATTGTTTAGAATGTTTTTTTGGAACATAGTCACACCCATTGTTTACATGGCAGTTATGGCTACTTTCACCCTATGCCAGTGGGGCAGAGTAGTTGCAACAGAAACTGTATATCCCACAAATCTGGAAATGTTTAAATTTAGATTTTAAAAATTGAAAAATTCTTTGAGCCTATACAGGGCAAATCTATTGACCCCTGAGGTAGAAACCAGTCAAGAACTTGGGTGCCGAATCCAAATGGCCTAGGTTCCAATTCCCTTTCTCTCATTTCATAGCTAGTGACCATGGACAAATCACTTAACCTCTGTGCCTCATTATGAGGTTTAAATGAACTAATTTGTAGAAATAGTGCCTGGCACATACTAAGCACTGTGTAAGTGATGGCTGTTATTTTTGCTTGGAGCCCTAATAAGTTATTGTTAATAGAAAAATGACACTAATGATTTTCGTGTTAGAGTGTCAAAGGCACTTTGAGTCTTTTATTTTTTCAAGAATGTGATGAGACTTTTTTCATTTAAAGTCAGTGTTCCCTATTACCAAAATTTATTTGATGAATATAAAGAATTGAATGTCTTTAAGACAAGACTTGTAGTTAAATGTCAAACCATGATTTTCCCAAGGCACATCAAACTGGCCGTGCATAGTGGTGGCCTCTAAAGTTTGTGTGCATACCCTGGGTAGCATGTGAGATCCGTTTTGTAATACAGTTTTTAAAATAATGCCTTGGACTTCCCTGGCGGTCCAACAGTTAAGACTCTGCGCTCCCAGTGCAGGGGGCCCGGGTTCGATCCCTGCTCACGGAACTAGATCCTACATGCATGCCGTAATTAAGAGCCCACATGCCACAACTAAAAGATCCGGCATGTCGCAACTGAAGATCCGGCACAGCCAAATAAATAAATAAATAAATATTAAAAAATAATAATAATAATAAAATAATGCCTTAGATTTAGGAAAAGAAAGTATTAGAACTTATTTGCCTTTGTATCATTCTTAAAATATCTGTGTGGTTTATAATGTACATACATTATATGTATAGAACTTCGTGTATAAAATTTGTTAATAAATAAGATGCATATTAAAAAGTTTTCTTATGGGTTGCCCAGTCAGGTGTTTGGAGACCATTGGAGGATAGAATGATGACATTTAGAGCCTCAGCAATGATAGAATTTAGAACCAATTCCCTGACTTAGAAGATAAGGAAAATAATTCATAGACTGTAATTGAGTTGTCCAACTTTACATAACTGTTGAGAAACAGGTCACCCAGTGGCTGGGATCTAATCACTGACGGAGTAGAATCTGGGTCACTGGACTCGTAACCCAGAAATGACTGTTTAATTTCACAGGTTGATTCCCCTGTCATATATGCTTGATACGTGTGTGTGTAAATCTCTGACATAATAAGCCATACTCAGTAGGCACACACTGTTTCCTTATTCAAGCATCTTAATTTCATCCCGTTAAATCTTTGAAGTATCAGACTACCAGAAGGCTTGAAGAAACCTCGGCTGAGCGTCTTCATTCCAGGAGATCTGATCTTGACTGTACGGCTGGTTTGAGGCACATCACCCTGAACTGCAACACGCTCATTGGTGACCTGGGTGCGTGTGCATTTGCAGCATCTCTTAGTGAGGATTTGTGGCTTGGAGGTAAATTCTAAAATTGAAAGTATTGAATTTTTAATATGATATATGCTTAGCTTTTGGCCTGATACTGTTGTG
>NW_021153186.1:1940-2342 GCF_002837175.3 Physeter macrocephalus | reverse complement strand
AAGAGAGAGGAATGCACAGTGCGACGCCAATAGTGAAACAAGACTATGATCCAGTGAACACGACAACCAGTACTGGCGATGTTCCCTGAGCGATCATCAACGATTGGTCGTTCAGTGGTGGTGACGAGAAAGCAGCTTTTCTTCCGCTTTTCCCTCGATTGACTCCGCGTGAAGTGGACAAAGCGAGACAGGAAAGTACGGCCAAGCTCGCAGAATAACCGGTTAATTTGCCTTTTTAACAGTAAGTCACGGAGGGAAAAAAGATTTAGAGAGGGCAACGTCACAGCGGGGCAGAACGCCGGTGGAGACAAAGGGAGTCGTGGTTGGCAGCGGTACAAAAAGCGCCGCCTCGCTTGTATCTGCACCATGGTGCGCAGCCAGACAGGTACTTTTCCACGTAAC
>NW_021153186.1:0-230 GCF_002837175.3 Physeter macrocephalus | reverse complement strand
GGTTTAGCAAGTTCGTCCCATGTGATGCCATTTTACGTTTACGCTGCGGAAGCTACCCGCTCCTTCAACCTTTCGAGTATGATGCTGACCTCGTCTTCAGCGGCCGTCACCACTACCTGCACAAGAAGCTTCACGAGGTGTCGTCTACGCTGCAGGTTGAACTTCAGAGGGAGGAATACCTGCGTATCCGGACATTACTATGTTAGCTCTGTGCCGATGCCTGACCGATG
>NW_021153185.1:0-2342 GCF_002837175.3 Physeter macrocephalus | reverse complement strand
TACTACAGAGGCTCAGTGGAAAGCGCGGTAGTGATTCCTCGTAAGGTGGTCATACATCAGTAGTTCACATTGTCCCATCTGTTTACATCACACGAGGTTGCCCGTTAAATAGCAGGATCACACGTACATCTTCACTCGATCTGCTTGTCACCTTCTCAATCAGGGTGTGCAGGGAGGACGGCGGTGACAGATCAAGAAACAGTCCCATCGACGGGTGAAGTTAAGACCCGTACATTTTTTTTCTTGTTTCTCTGTGGCTTTCCTCTGGGGTCGCAGGTGCTCTCCCCACGAACCACGTGTATTTCTGGAAGCGTACGAGAAGCTCCACTTGTCCCACACAAGCGGAACGTGCTGCTAGGAGGCTGCGCCACAGTCATCTGTCGCAGCGGGGGCAGCTACAAGGGCCGACAGTAATGAAGCATACAGTATTCCTGGACGCCCATGGTGGCAGCACCAGCGGGCGGCGGTCGCCGTCGCTCGACAGCCGTGAAAGCAGCAGAAGCCGCCCACTTTACGCAAGTGAGGAACACACGTAAAGGGGGGGCACACACACCTTCGCCCAAATTGAGAGTTACCAGTGGATATCACTGGTTGCAGTCGTAACGCGCCAGAACTTTTTCTTAGTGCGAAAACGCACCCCACCGCAGCTGGGGGCATGCCGAAGGGGCTGCCTACTTGAACAGCGGATAATACAGGTGCATGTGTGCATATTTGTGTCTGTACGGCTTGGCGAGTCTTTGCACTGATTGCACGTCCGCTAGCCGAGAATGCTGCAGTCACGTTCTTTGATATGGCTGGTGGGGGACCTGTCTTTTGTGGTTAACGCGGACCACGTGTCGGGCGGAGGCTTGCTGGTCATCACCGGCAGCTCTGTCTTCAGCGAACACGCCCCCGAAGGCAGTATTCTGAGTGCGAACGAACACATCTGTAAACCTCATTCCACAGCAGTCCATCTGCAAGCATTTTCTCGGGTCCCCACTTGCCAGAGAGCTCATTATATCTTCAGCATTTGGTGTCTATTTCGAGTGATATTTGATTATTACCATGCGCACATATCATGTGTTCCGACTGCGTGGAAGCGGTAGTGGCTCTGAAGTAGTCACAGGAAACAACGTCGTGGAGCCGCAACGCTGGCGAAGCGGAACTACATGAACGAAGGTTCTGGTCACCTACCCGCGGTGTACTATTTTCGGAAACGTGCAAGCATTTGTGCTGAAGCGCACAACCGGAACGTTGTAAAGTAGGAGGAGTAGGGTGTATTTCTGCCGAAATATGTACACGTCATCGCCTCATGTAACTGATAACCTACGCATTAGAACTACATTTACATCCTGGCCGCGCCCAGTTGGTAAGCGGTGAATAAACTACTGGAATCTATGCCTGCCCATCCGATTCGGTTGTTCTTTCCACCTTGATGGCGACCACTTCAATCACATCTGGCTGAAGTGAAGGTGCCACGCACCCGAGATAGCGACCGCACTGACAAAATGACAACTGCGAACAATAATTCTTCGTGAGCGCTCCTATTATTTGATGCTACGCTAGGGCACACAGTGAAGCCAACCAATGATCAATGCGTACGCAGGAGCACGTTATGGACGAACGTAACACACGGTTAGCAAAAAGTCTTGGCCGACCCTTTCTGTGTCTTGCCTGGACTTGTTCTGGTTAGCGGCACCTGTATTTCTACAGAGTGGATAACGTTTGAAAACTACTCCGCCGTGCGGCAAATCAGTGTTGTTGCCGCAACCGTGACGACCCGCTAGCAGCGTGCCCGCAGGAATCTACGGACCCGTACTGCGGGCGTTAAAGTCGCGTGAGTACTTCCGCTTCCCGCAGTCTCCAGGTAGTTTGACTTCGCCGCTTAGATATTTTGACTCAGGCGGAACCTGGGCTAATGCACACCAGTACTTCTAAGCGCGTCGGAACTTCAACTCTATCGGGAGCAGTGCCGTTTGCGTATATCCGGATGACTACGTTTAGCTTTTTCTTGTACTGTTTCCGTTGAGCATGACAAGCGCCGTCTGCGTGAATTCCCGCGTGTGTGTGTGTGTGTGTGTGTGTGAGCTGTCCATGTGGTTCGAGTCAGTGCGGACACGCGTCGGCCTTCAGGAAAGCGTTGTGTCTAACGCGGCGACATTCACTTCACAGTATTTTAGAATGGATAATCGCGTTCTGCGCTTGTCTTGCGCCATGGAGGTACTGAGCATAGTCTGCGCATCGCGCATACATACGCACATGGACGCACACAGACGGGGAAATTACACGATGTACACGATGTCTGGACTCGGGAAGTTGTAACAGTTAGCGATGCACACGCTCATGTTATGAAATACAGTGTC
>NW_021153184.1:0-2342 GCF_002837175.3 Physeter macrocephalus | reverse complement strand
AGACAGCGGGCACTAGCTGTGTGCTAACCTTACATGTCCTGACGTGTGCAGGAGCAGGTGTATCAGACAGGCAGAGCCGTTCTCTCTGGGCTTTTCTAGACCTTGCCACCCTAACTTCTGCCACTCCTACTCTGCTTTGGCAGACTCCCTCCTAACTGCACCCCCATCCCAGGTGTTAACACCCGTGAGACCTTCCTGGACCAGGACAGAAAAGGGGAGCCAGCAGGTGGTGAAGGGGCAGGAAACAGATGTTGGAGAAAGAAGCTATGTGGAGTCCCTACCAGTTGCAGAGCGTGTCATGACAAAGGCTGAAGGGTGACTCTGGCTTCCCTGAAGGTGTATCAACACCCCACAGGGGCAGGAAAGACCCAGCTCAATGTGAGACGAAACCAGCTGTGACTGGAACGTCTGCAGTCTGTGGGCTGCTCAGAACAAGGCCTGTCCGGAGACAAGCTTGCAAGGCCCTCAGCAGAATCTGCCTCATTTTAATGAAATAATCATTTTAATAAAATAACAAAAATCAGGGACTTCCCTGGTGGCCCGGTGGTTAAGAATCTGCCTTCCAGTGCAAGGGACCTGGGTTCAATCCTTGGTCGGGGAACTAAGATCCCACAAGCCGCAGGGCTACTGAGCTCACACGCCACAACGCTACTGAGCTCACACGCCACAACGTGTGAGAGCCCATGCACAGCAACTACTGAGCCCACGCGCTCTGGAGCCCGCGCGACACGCTAGAGAGAAGCCCGTGTGCCACAACAAAAGATCCTGCATGCTGCAACTGAGACCCCATGCAGCCAAAAATAAATAAATAAATATTTTTTAAAAAAAACAAAAATTCGGCATTACCGGCAACCCCTCTGGTGTCACTCTAGTCTCCTTTCTTTGCCTCCTGACTCCTAAATCAAGCTTTACCAAGAGTCACTGAGCATCTCTCCAGGTGTCCTGACCCTGGGCAGGAAATGGGGATGGTGCCTCTGGATGTCTCTGGAAGCCAGAGGAATGGCTACAATTCCACTCCAGGTGCTCCCTGAGTTCTAGGCTCATCTAGTATCTCGTGCTGGTCCATTCAGGTTTGTTTCGGAACCCCAACGGCAGTCGCTCTTAAACGTTTTGCCCCATTTGAGCACGTGCGAGGACGCCTGGCCATGCGGTAAATAGACTGACGTGCAAGTGCACACAGACAACTCGTGCTGAACGGGGGCCAGAGAAACCGCAGCCTGGGCCCTCAGTGACTTTCCACGGCACATCTAGCGGCTCTGATGCGGAGGATAATTCAAATAGGGGAACAGCATCTCTGCAAGCCAAGGCTGTGGCTCCCACGTGTTGGGGCACCTGAGCCTGCTGCATCTGGCAGCACCGGCACGAGGGAGGAGCTCGTAGCATGTCGAGGAGTGAACAGTGGGAGAGCAATGTTGTTTTCCACGCGTGATTAGCTCAGCCCAGGTTTGGTTTTAACCCCCAGGCCTGAGACAGCAGAAGAAGTGACCCCCAGGGTCACCCCAATTCATTTGCCTGGAAACCCAAGCAATAGGGAGCTAGGCTGAGGAAGTTTTTCCACATGAGATCAGATGAACTTGGAGCTTTTCTGAATCCGGAGAGGGGCAAACATTTAGGTGCACCTTATGTCCCGCTGAGGAGAGTTTAACTGTAGCTGTTAAGAAAAAGATTTAAGGACGAAGATGTTATCAGATGGAGGCAAGACCACAGCAGCTGCTATCCTGGCATTAAGTAACTAATCTCGGTGTCACCTAGCCTCTGTGAGCCACACGAGCCGTCCCTCACTTCTGTCGCTTCTGTAACTCTGTCGTGGGCCTGCAAGAGACCTAGTCCTCGAGGGACTAGGGGTAGCTTTACCATTTATCTATCTACTGGATACTTGAACTCTTACTTACTTACTCAAGATCCACTCTGTTCCAGAAGGGATTGAAAGCAAAGCCTGAGAACTGGGTGGTAGGGGAACTAGAAGGCGGGGAGATAATCCTACACTGAGACGTAGGAACTTGGATCACAGCCCAACAGCTCGCCCACTCCATGACCTTCTGTTTCCTCAGCCAGAACACGAGGAAGTGGACTTTCAGCTCCAACATTCAGTAATCTGAGATGAGAAGCTGAAACGACCAGAATCAAACATGGGATATAACCTGAGGAATCCGTATCCCATCGCAGGGCCTCTTGGCATCCTGGAAGCTTAGAATAGGTTGCAGTTTTCCAAAGGATAGAAATGCAGCTTGAGTGGAAATATATGGCTTGGGACTTTATTCCATCCTCTCATCAAAATAGATACACGTGGCTCTGAGGCCACAGCACAACCGCACGTGCCGGGAAGCGGGCAGAAGCTGGAT
>NW_021153182.1:0-2343 GCF_002837175.3 Physeter macrocephalus | reverse complement strand
AAGAGAAAAGAAAATCTTACTGTGGTTGTTTAAAAGACCTAGTACAGACGGTTCACTGATTCTCTTTTATGTCAAATTATTACACAATACACTATCTCCTCTGCATACCAATAAATACATATCTTAGCAATTACTATATGCTATATTAGATTATAACAATATATTTGTTCACCATGTGCACTGTCTTAAAAATGTGTCCTTGGTATAGATCTCCCTCCTGGGCTGACATATAGATCACAGCATACTGATACCATATACTTTAGTTACCCATTACACTGGTAAGAGTGACATTTAAAGAAAAAGTATGTATTCTGTTATTACCGGTTTCAAGTATAAATCACTACTTTTATTGTGGATGGCATCACTCGTCCAAAAGGGTTTTATATTAGGACATACCCAGTCAGTTATATCACATAACTAGTGAAAAGGCTTTAAGCCTAAATATGCAATTACATTATTAACAAAAAAAATACAGAAAAAACATGAACTAACAAGATAGCCTATTGTTTAAAAATAAAGGACCCCACTCCCTGCCAAAAAGCAACAGACTACTATATAATCAGATTGATTTTTGGAAAGAAACTGGTCATACGTTGTACAGTCCTTACTCTTCCAAGTCAGGTGCCAGGAGGCAGAAGGTATTCCATGCTGGAAGTCTTGGAGGAGCAGGTTGCCTATGTGGTGCTCCAACACTGTCTCACTGGGTGGACAAGCCTATTGTATTCTGAGGTTCAGTATCAGGGACCACCCGCTAACAGATGCAAGCTTCATCCTCTACTCCAGCCTTTATCAGTCCAAAGGGAGTATTTTGGTTCTCTACCTGCTAACTCTTTTGCTTTATCGGTTGGTTCAGAACTTGAATGGAGAAGAGGGTTGCTCTTTACTTGACTTTCTCAAAGGCTCCAGTATGCTCAGTAAAGTTTCAACTCATTCTGGGATGGGAGGAAAGGAACAGTGCCGACTAAATGTGGCATAATGTGACAAATATGACATAATGCTTGTTCAGTGGTATCCTTTGTTTTCATGGTTTGAGATAGAGAAAACTAATTAAGTGGCTGAATTTGGACAGGAATCCAGGTCTCTTAACTCTCCATCAAGCAAATAGTCTGTTTTTTTCTCACTATACAATACTCTTTAGACAACAGAGAAAAAAGTTTTTTCCTAAGCCACGGAGACTTAAGTTTGGCAATGCACCAAAATCAGGATCTGATGTTAGATCTCAAAGCTGGAAGTTAAGTTTTTGGTTTTTGGCTCTTTAGTTTTTGAAATGGCAAGTTACCTTCACAGGTTGGGACAGTATCCAACTTCCTTTCTTTAACTTGTCTCTCCAAAGGCCGAGCTATTGCCACACGCTGCACTTTACGAGAATTAAGATGCCGTTTGTAGGTAGTACCAAGATCAATCTCCCCCTGCTTTGGTTTATATTCTTCTGGTGCATGGCGAGGCTGTCTGACTATTTCATAAGGACGAGAATCCGACCTGAAATATATAAATTTGAAACATAGCTTCACAGGTTCTTTTATTTCTAAGTATTTCAATGCAGTATTAAAATTTTCCAGACTTTTTTTTACTTGAAAAGTCTAAGAAGATATTAAAATGGTGATGGTTGATAAGCTACTTGAAAGAGATTATTGAATTCCTTTATGTCCTATCCAGTGACTAAATGTAAGAAAAATGAATGTCAAAAATCCTAGTTTTCGAAACATCTTTACAATGGATCCTCCGTTAACTGGATCTTACATAAATACAATCTTCAAATCATTGAAGTTTTTCCTAACCTGGAAGGAAATCTCAGGTTAAAGATTTAATGAATCTGAAAACAATGTTAACTCTATCGCCTGGGTCCACTTTGTCAAAATCCTTATTCATCCTATTAAAGACTCTAATAAACGATTTGGGCATGCTCTCTTCTTGTTGAAGTCATGCTGTCTTTCTGCTCATCATTACGTAATCAATTAAAGCAATAATTTACGTCTAAACGCTGGCCTTTAGACATAAATCATATTCATAGTATTGATGTGGGTCTTATCCATCTTCAGATTCCCCAGAAGCCCTTGCCAGGGATAGGAGTCATATGGTACCCTAGCCACCCTGGCCATTATATAACATTATGTGGCAGAGGTAGTATTGCAGACACTGAGGTTGTCTGGTGGGGTGGTGAGACCACAGACTCAGACTGATCAGACTACCTGGGTCCAAATCCTGGCTCTGTCATTCACCAGATTTATGATGTGGGATAACTTACCCTGTCTATGCTCCAGTTTCCTTAGATATCAAATAGGACAATAATACCGTCTACCTCATCGGGTTGCTGGAAGGACTGACACATGCACGCATGTACAG
>NW_021153181.1:1865-2343 GCF_002837175.3 Physeter macrocephalus | reverse complement strand
CCAGCTGATGCTGCATGAAGGAGTTCTTGCTAATAATGTTTTTACGGTAGTAGCAGCCATTGTGTTGCTATATCAAGATGTATGAGACGCATGATAGGAGCGCCACACGGAGCACAGGAAGGATGAGGGAGGTAAGACAGGAAGATGGCATTTCGAAATTAACCGAACAGATTTTCAAGTATGTCCCATGTGGAAGCAATGACAGCCGCGGCACGTCCGCAACGATTTGATGACGACAATAGTGTGAGAGACGCAGCTGGGCAGAATTCGCAACCAGTGCGTTCCGGTGCGACGCCGTTGGGGCACCTGGTCGGGGGAGGTGTAGCCGCTCTGGGTACGGAACAGCAGGGAAGTCGGGAACGGAGACCGTAAACTGCACGTGGCAACACGTGCCTATAAGTTGCACTTGTGTAGGCGTGCCCACTTGAGGAAGTGTGAGATAGCGCAGTTTCAACAACCGTTCAAGAGCACGTAGATG
>NW_021153181.1:0-376 GCF_002837175.3 Physeter macrocephalus | reverse complement strand
TACGCGCCGAAGCGACTTTGTAAATACACATGGACTTCAATTCGCATTCTACGCGCAAATTTCGAGCTGCCACTCAACGGCAACTTTTAAGGGAAGTAGTACACAAACAACAAAGGACGTCAAACGTCGAGAGCTTTTTACGCTCACAGTGTGTTACGGGGTACAGCTGGCAACAACAGCAAAGGCTTTGAAGGGGCACCTTTTTAAAGCAGAAACCTTACTTTATGCTGATGGTGCTTGTCTGTTGTGAGTCTGGGTGAAGCGAACTTTCTGCAGCAACACACGAGAGACAAGCTTCTATGTGGGTTCCGCTTAGTAGCAAGAAGACAAACCTTCAAAGACGACAGGCCAACGTAACTATTTCAGCATCTGCGTT
>NW_021153179.1:0-2343 GCF_002837175.3 Physeter macrocephalus | reverse complement strand
GCTAGAGCAGCGCAGGCATCTGCTGTACGATTCAGAGGGCGAGGCATCGGGCGAAAGCTCCTTGGCAGCGTTCCCGGGCAAGTGTTCCGCAGAAAGATGACCTCATGATCTGCTCAATGCTGCACACATTTTCATATGGCTAGGTAGGTAGTTGCATGTCGGGCGTGCAATGCACCGAAACTGAACCGTATGCAGGAGCCCGCCGTTAGCTAAGGCGGTACGCGTTACACCGTTTATCCGTGTATGCCACAAGGACCCCAGTGAAACCATACAGTTGGTTTTTTCTAGTGAGGGCGATGGCGTACTATGGCGTTGGCTTCGTCAGTGGTATTATCATTCAGTGTCTTGTCCTCGAGCCACACAGCGGGCACATCCGACAACTTTAGTAAATGTATTTCGATTGACTTCCAGCATGGAACAGGTCGTTGTCCTTGGGAACTGCCTTTTGTGGGGAGCGTGTGCCACCATAAAAGGCAGATCCCTACACGTTGCGCCCATCCCTCTCTGTAACAGGCTAGGCGGCTGCGCCTTTCTCTCTCTTTGCCGCCTACAATTGTCACATTCCTTTTGCCGCCCCCAGCTGCTCAGAAATGTCTGTAGTGCATAACGCAGTATGGACGTCTGGAGCGTGTACAAATTTTTTTCCTTGCTGAGACTTTGTAGCTTTTACAGCTAATCTCCGTTACGGCAGATAGAAGGGAACGCGGGAACTGCGACGACAGGGGGAGCTGCAATTGAGCACCTGCGTGCGCAGTGCAGAGAAAAGTGCTGCGTGCACACTCCGCCGTTCACTAGGTGAGGTGTGGCAGCGACAATGCATGAGATTAACGAGAAGTTGCTTTAATTCAGAGGAATCGAGGCAGGCTGCACAACAGCTGTACACAGAGTTACTGACGATTGCTACAACCAAGAGTAGCGTTCTCAACCTTGAGTGTCCAGCGAAATTATTAGCTAGCCGGGTACTACAGCGCACCTTGTAGCAACACCAACACAGTTTCAGCTCCCCAGAATTGCCCTCTTTTGCTGGTCTTTTAAGCGCTACCCTTCGGCTACACTTGACTGCAATGGGTAAGCTCCCATTTGTTCTAGTTTTGCAGAACATGAACGACTGCGTAATCCATTCCCATCAGGTTATGGGGAGGCCTTGTTTCAAATATGTGGTGAAGCTTGTTTCACTGTGGTGAAAGGGCTCCTATAGAGCATCAGTCCGTGATCTACCCGAATACTACAGCCCACCTGCCTACACACATGTTCTCGCCTTGGTTGCTGTTGTGCAATATAGTGGGTAAGCGCGGTTGGTGGAAAATGATTAGACTGACAAATGAGGTCGGATTCTCTGAGTGCGTGACGTCGCGGCCGCTGTACATAACTCGCTACGTGCAGGACGAGTACTAGGTGTCTTGTAGTGTGTCGTGGATCTGTCAAGGCCGAGATCGGCAGGCGCTGCTCCAGCTCCTCTGCATTGTACACCACTTCTCTCCTAAGAAGCTGTGGTATCCTTGCAGCAACAGGAGGCTTCAGTTGTGTCTTGCTGCTCACAAAGGGGAAGCAGTACCACCGGCCGCAGCCGCCGCGTTGGTGCGAGTTTTACAAACCGCAGGACCGTAGCGGCTGGGCGAGCCGCCAACGCGGTCTTACCAAGCGGCTTGAAGCCGCTAGAACAGCCAGGGTAGTATTCGCCGCAGATGCCAAGGGCAACGGCACCCACCCACACACTAGCCGCTTCAGCTCCCCTTAACAATCAGCATTATAGGAACTCCGTTTCGGCTTCCCCGCTGGTCAAAACGATTCCGTTTATCCACACTTCCTGCTGCCGTCGCAGGCGCGGGTGGTGGTGAGACACGGAGCCTGCTCTGGGTGCTGAACCACACGGAGCAAAGGCATGCATGTTCATTGCCAGCGCGCAACTTCGATCCTCCCGAAAGTTGCCGAATTTATTGAGGTGGTTTACTTATGCCTTGGCGTTAATATTGTATCGCCGTACTCCCATTCTTCAGTGTCTTCATGTGTGGCCCACAGGTGATCAGGAGCACATCAGAGTTGCCGTGCGCTGTACCTGCTCATTCTAGCTTTAACTTCTCAAAAAATGCCCATTCATGTCACTTCCTCCTCGGAAACAATTTCGTTTTAAAGGTGAAGCGTTTTCAGAGATACTTCAGCTGCCTTTAGAGATATAGCCCTTCTTTTTCAACATAGAAGTGCATGTCCCTCTCCATAAAACATGTATATATACAGGCGCGTAGATGTATACATAATGTATACACATTTACAGACTTTCGGGAATCCACGTGAGGAAACGTACTCGCGACGGAGTGCGCGCTTGTATAGGTTTGGTGTGCTCTG
>NW_021153178.1:0-2343 GCF_002837175.3 Physeter macrocephalus | reverse complement strand
TTTTCCTTTCGTCAGCCCTTACTCCGCTCTCCACGTATAGACGTACGTACACGTATATAAATTGCTTTTCGGCTTTGTACTTCCGTGAAGCTGTATGTGAAGACATGCAGACTACATATATGTGTTTTGGTGGCACAAGTGTCTGCTAGAGGCGACAGTTCTGTACTTGGCATCGATATGGCCATGGTGGTGATGCTTAATTGGTTGGATCCAGAAGACCCAGCAGTTTTCCTCCTTCCGTCTGCGTTCCAGTGCCAGCTATGTGTTCCAGTTCTCTCCCGCTTCTCTGCTCTGTTGTAATCTCTCCGTACACCTCTGCGTGGTGTGGTGGCAGCCTTCGGAGTTGAAAGTGTGAGTGCAACGCCTGCATGAATCGGTGGTAACATACACCCGCGCCTCTACGCAGTTCTGTGAGGGAGACGAGCTGCTGCTTGTACCTCGCTGTTTGTTCACGGTCACCTGTGGGGGTGTAAATTTGGTGTCGCTGTATGTGCAGCGATGAAACCGTACTATTCAGGCACCTGCGTGTGTGCGCATGTGTGTACGGCGAACTGTACTTATTTTTGTGTGCCGCTTGCCATCCTCTGTGTGCTTGCAGCACTTTTAGGGCATTTTCGTGGAAGGTATGGCTTCGGCTGTTGCCGCTGGCCCCTCCACGCGGGCGGAACTGCGTGGTCGAGGGGGCGCGGCCGCTGCCGAAAAGAGTGGAGAAGGTAACGCATCATGCAAACAAAGAAAAGCGTCGCGAACGGGATTTTTTTAAAATACAGAAACGAACAACAGGAGCAGCAGGATCAGCCGCAGAATTCCGGCCAGAGTCACTTGAGAAAGGAGCAGCCAAACTTCCTTCATGACAATTAGTAAAATCATGAGCAGTAACACGAAGAGGACTATCTACGCGCAAACATAGACTGAAGTGTTGTGTTGCCCGAAATGGCTTTGCACGGTTGGCTGTTAAGTTAATAATAAGAGTAGTTTCTCTGGGCAGACGAAAAAGTAGATGACCAGTATAAGTGAAGCTTCAGCGTAGGATTGTTAGCGTGCACCATTCCATAGTTGGGAGGGTGCTTCCAGTGCTGCAACGCAGTTGACCTCGTTTCTCGACTGCAGCAAGAATTATTGTCGCCTTCAGAAAACACCTTCGGTGAGCAGGGTTCTTGCACAAGCTTTTCATCCAAACTGCAGCTGGAGGACCGCTCCTACGCTACATATTTAGCAGTAACAGCTGAGGTAAGAGCAGACGCCACACAGCGACAAACCATATGAAGGGAGGGGGAAGCTGGGTGACATATCATGAACAGCTGCCAAAGTGTAAAGCAGTGTCAGTTCATCGTAACCTCCTGATGCTAGACTGTTGAAGCCGACTCTCAAGGTGACGTGCTCAGCCGTTGCAGCAGAGCCGTGCACGTGTGCAACCTGTCCAGTGTAGCTCACATGCAGCTTTTCTGGCTTTCTGCTCCTAACACTGTAGAGTGTATGCGGGCAAGGTGGAACTGTCGAAACTGCATTGCACTCTGGGATGCAAATGTTACAAAGACAGCTTCAACGTATTGAATCGATCGACACAGAGTGACCGCATCTGATGTATAGCTCTCCGCGTAAAGAATTGGGGCCGCAGCAGCAGTCACGGTTTTGCCCGTTCGCTGATTTTTCTCCACTATTGAGGACGCAGGCTCCTTCCTGAGCATCGGTATTGACGCATCTTTGCGTAACGTCTGGAGTGCATAACGTATAGAAAGCCTATTCTGCGGCGTACTGTGAGCACAGAGTTATTAGCATGGAATAACTTGTAGAGGCTGAAGCAGCGTAAGCTTTGCGTTCGTAAATCCAGCGCTGCGCGTGCTTCTTCTGCTGCACAGCTTTCCTGTGATTCTGCGCTGTGCGTGCTTTCCTGTGGGATGCCACTGCAGCTACTCAGTCGCAGCCGGTGAAGCCGGACAACGTGGCGGTCTACTTGATGTGTTTTTCGAATTTCTGCGGAGACATAACACGAATAACGTAAATCTGCGTCCAGCGGGGCCGTGCGAACAATC
Organism: Physeter macrocephalus; assembly: GCF_002837175.3. Taxonomy (NCBI): domain Eukaryota; kingdom Metazoa; phylum Chordata; class Mammalia; order Artiodactyla; family Physeteridae; genus Physeter; species Physeter macrocephalus. Next base: position 310 of record NW_021153178.1, on the reverse strand, counting down.
CGCTGCAGTGTGTGCCATGGTAGTAGTTTATGAAAAATCCTCTATACATATCTTCGATATCTGTAGAGGTCTAATAATCTGTGCGTGCATGGGCAATTTTACAGATGTGCGCAGCGGACGTCTATATGTACATGCTTGTGTGTCTGTGACTAGTAAAAGGCGCATGCCTGATAGTATGCATCTTTCTTACTTTTGTGAAGGGGGGAAGTCACGCGTTTGCGCACGCTTGCTTTGCGACGTATACTACGGGCAAGCTCATGTACAGACGGAGATAATTAACGTACGGCGTCTACCTACACAAGTGCATACA
>NW_021153176.1:0-2344 GCF_002837175.3 Physeter macrocephalus | reverse complement strand
GGGCCTGGTTCTGGCAGTGATTTTGGTGCAAGGACGCTGCCTCTTCATTGTGTGGACACTTTTGTGGCTTCAGGTAGGTGTCCGGGGCCCAGATGTCTCATTTCTTTGTTGATTAATACAGTGCTTTTCCTGGTCCAGACATGGTGATCAGATTTGTGCTTTCTGCAAATGTTGTTTCTCTTGTGTTATAATCTAATCAAATGGCTCCCAGCTATACAACCCTTGGAAGCAGTTATTCTAACTATGAGGAAATTTTTCTAGCTAAAAAGCCGTGCACGATAACGTTCATGTATATTTCATCATTGCTGTTGCTTGAAATCATTCACAATTTACAAAAAAAATAGGAATTTGTTGCTGTGAAAAGGTAACAGAGCCTGAAACCAGTGGAATCACGGAAGAGCGTGGCGTGTTTCATGGAGGGGGCTGCAGGGGGAGGTGCGTGCCTGACTGTTGCTGATGTTGAGCTGGCCCTGTGGCCAGGATGGAAAACTTATCATTCCTTCTCCCACGGAATGAAGGCGAAAGCATCATCTTTCCACGTGAGCTGATCCGGGGGCCACAGCTGATGCACAGCTTCTGAGAATGCCCCCCCACCAGCCGCGTCAGTCAGGAGCTCTGGGAACAGCCCCTGCCCACCTCCCACCCTGGGACATTTGGGATTAGACTGTGAGAAGCCCATTGGGTTGGGGTCTGGGTGCCAATGCACAATCTGCTATAAAGGCGGACAGAGCAAGAGACGGAAGTATTCTTGACCCTCTGTCCTCCCTGGGAACAGGAGGAGAGTGGCCTTCCTGCCTGACATGGGAGGTGGCAGCTCTGCCCAAGGATATCTCAGCAGGCGTTGGTCATGGCTGCTCTCTGGAGCATCTGACCGTCTTCTGCTCTTGTCTCATTTGGAAAATGTGGGCATCCATCCTGCATGTTAGGGGTTTTACTCACCAGCTCTCCAGGTGACATGCTGTCCCAGTGCTGCCCGCCCTGTGCCTGCTGCCTGCGTGTCACCGAACCAAATTCGGGTCCACTCGCCCGCCCGCAGTAAAGCCAATCTACTGACCCCGGGTGGTGGGGAAGGAAAGTGCAGCGTTTATTGCAGGGCCAAGCAAGGAGTCCAGGCAGCTAGTGCTCAAAAGGCCTGAACTCCCTGAAGGCTTTCAGGAGACGGTTTTTCAGGACAAGGGGGCGTTGTTTGGTGTGTGGTCAGCTCGGGCACTTTCTTCTGATTGGCTGGTGGTGAGGTCATCGGGAGTCACCATCATCCACCTTCTGGTTCCAGCCGGTCTGGGGTCTGCGTGCTTGTGGGCAGCATCGAGTTAACTTCTTCCGCCTGGAGGGGGCTTCAGTGTCTGCAAAACAGCTCAAGGACGTAGCTCAGAATAGTATCTATAGCCCTTGAGGAGGAACTAAAGGCCCTTGACCTTGTTTAATGGCTAAACTAGTATTTTGTCTTGCTTGACTGTTCTCCTTTCTTTCTGCATTTTCTCACTTCTCTGATTAAATTTATTCTCTGGAACTCAGGGAAGGCCTAGGAGGCTAAAGTTTTTCTGAAGACCAGAGGCAGGTGGAGGACATGGAGGGGGTGTGTGTCCCGGGAAGGCCCCCCAGGGTCCTGCTCGGTTACAGTCTGAGTTTTCAGATCCCTCTGCTTTGGCCAGGACTCCTTCCTTTCCCCCACCCGCCCGAGTGTTCCTCCAGGACCAGTAATATTTCCCCCGGTGGCTCAGTAGAAACAGGTTTTTATACTCTTTGCTTTTGTGTAGTCCTTTTCCCAGGTGTGCTGTCAGGGCAGGAACATAACAACTGCTATTTGTTTCCCTGCTGGCCACACCTGATGTTTGTCAGTTGTGTGAGTTTCCTGGGCTGCTGTAACAAATGACCACAGACTGGGAGGCTTAAAGCACCAGGAGCTCATTCTCTCACAGTCCGGAGGCCAGAAGTCTGAAATCAAGGTGTCCGCAGGGCCGTGCTCCCTCCAGAGGCTCTGGGGGGTCGGCAGCTTTTCTTGCCTCTTCCGAGTCTGGTGGCTCCAGTTGCTCCCTGGTTTGTGGCCTTGTTGCTCCCATCTCTGCTTCCGTCTTCACATGGCCGTCTTCCCTCCGTCTTTCTTCTTCGGTCTCTTAAAAGGACACTTGTCATTGGATTTAGGGCCCACCAGGATAATCCAGGATGGTCTCTTCTCGAGTTCCTTGATTCAGTTACACCTGCAAAGATTCTATTTCCATATAAGGTTGAATCCGCAGGTGCTGGGGGTTAGGACGTGACCACATCTTTTGAGGCCACTCTGTTGCCACTGCGTCACCCAAGATGTGCACAAGGTTATGGACTCAAGGGCACCCCCAGAGTCTGG
>NW_021153175.1:1367-2344 GCF_002837175.3 Physeter macrocephalus | reverse complement strand
AAGTCGTTACTCAATAAAAAAATGTCCGGTGTTGCCGTCCACCACTTCGAATCGCGAATCAACCCCAGGTTCTCCAGACTCTTCACCTTGGTGCTGATGGATCTGAGCGCCCGCGTGTCCCCACAGCAGACACGGCACAGGTGGGGGAGGCACAAGCGGGATACAGCAACGAGTGAAAAGACATTAGAGACGGAAAGACGAAAGAAAAGACACTCACAAGGCTCGGAGGGAGAAGGAGATTAAAATGAGAGGCTGTTGGCCAGGGGGCGACGGCTACAGAAAACGGAGAGGGGAAGGTCACAGGACATCACGGACCACACATTTACGCAGGAAAAGACCGCGTGTACACAGGTGTGAACAGAGCAGAACAGAGAAAGCAACTCCGACGAAGAAGCAGGAAAACCACGGTGACACGGGGGGGCACGAATTAGGAAACACAGCCTCGGCAGATACACGCAAAAACTAGCAGGAAAGCAACTAGTGTACACAAAACGAGTACAAACAATTCTGTACCTTTACTTGATATTTTGAAGGAGGGCGCGATCGCCCGAGAGATACTTCGGCAAGAAGAAGGACGTAGGAAACGGTGTAAGGCGTCGAAGTAGAGGGAGACACAGTAGTGACTGAAGGTTGCTCTAATGTCGGCGGCAACTTTTTGTAGTCTTCGCCAACTCCTTTTGCCTTCTACGGAGAACGTGCAGTGGCATGCAACAAACACAAGCTACGAACACACGGACCACCTGTTATCTACAAAGGACTGTGCCTGCAGAATGACATACTCTATTCACGAAAACGGAAACACATGAACGCAACTACGCTAGCGTGCGGGCGACAAGCAGCGTCCAGGCATGAGTCGCTCCAGCAAAAGCGACAGATCTGATGGACGGCTGGAGACCTTGACACACACCACCTATTTAGCGGAGTGCAACAGCAGTAGCAGCGGCAGCACCAGCGGGCGCAGCACAGCAGCAGGTGGA
>NW_021153175.1:0-618 GCF_002837175.3 Physeter macrocephalus | reverse complement strand
GCGCCGCCAGCAAGATATCAGCGCCAGCCTGACTACACCACCCGCTGCAGGAACACACGTAGCAGGTTGGGCGGTACTTCAGGGGAAGCGACGCAAGCTCAACACGAGGTCCTCTCAGGTTACAGTGGGACCTGGTTATAAACTGGCGCATAAATATGAGTATAGGTACCACTGCATGTATACATACATGTACCAGTAGATATACACACACGTGGATGTACAGCTCGTGTCACACTGTCGTGGGACCTGCATACGTATTCGCGTATACGTAAAAACATTGATCCGACTAATTATATATAGATATATAGGCACCTGTAGATGTAATATATACAGATATATATGTATGTGCATGGTTCATGGTCGTGCGGAGTGTCTGTATGGAAACTTGTGCATGCATATATTCATATTTATATATATAACTATAGAGAGGTACCTATACTTACACGCAAAGGCAACACAGGCGTGCATGGAGCTAGTTAAAGCAAACATGACATGTGCTTATCCATATGTCTGGGTGTGAAGCAGTGCAAGAAGCTACTAGAGAAGGCTGTTGTCTAGACAGAGGCTGCACGGACACAGTAGAAGCTCCGACGCCGCCGCTTGATTCCCGCACCATGT
>NW_021153174.1:0-2344 GCF_002837175.3 Physeter macrocephalus | reverse complement strand
CGAAATTCTGCGGGCACCAGTAAAATCAGTTTGCGTAGTCCTGAGTTTTGGGCATCTCCTTCCACCCGACAGCATTTTAAGGCGAACTTCTGTCCTACAACTAAGTGGTTCCTATGTGTGACTGTCGCTCGTCCACTGCCAGGCAGACATATGGTGCATTTCAATAAAAAGCCTGTCGTTTCTTGCGAATGACCCGTACGTATGTGGTCTCCCATTATGCCTTCTACGCGTACGGGCTGATTCACTCATGCGTACACGTATACGTGTATACCGAGGCATGCACAACCGAACATGTACGTGGTTCCGTACACGTGTGCACACAGGAGGCTTACAGCCACCACCCTGGCGCTGATGCAGCATGTGCGTCCGAACAGCAAACCGGATTTCCCCTTTAAGACAGCTGTACCAAGGTTACACAGGGTGACTTGGATAATCCTGAGTTATCCTGCCAATCATTTGTAACGCACCATGCTCAGATACCAACAAATCGAAAGTCCCACACATTTATGTTTATCACAGCCATCTACTGGGTTCTTTGGGAGCTGCTATTTGTCGCCCGGAGATGCACATAACAAATATTCAGATGCCAAACCGGGCTGGCTAAGAGGTCACTTCATAGCAACGTTCTGGTGTAGGACGACTTGGCGTGGGGAAGCGTCGCTGCCATGGGCTACAACGATCTGCAGAGGTAATGGACGAAACTGTGCAAATCGGTCGCTGGCAGGCACAGCAAGAGTATTGTATTGGAAAATATCCTGGTTTGCACAAATACAAGAACTAGTTGTCTCTATACATGCGCCACTGAATACCGATTGATTACTACATCTTGGTGCCTGCCCCTTGAAACATCGGCAAAAGTGCCCGTTTACCGTTGTTCCTTGAGACAGTTCTCCTGCAAGATGCCCTTGCAGCAATCATCCAACGGCGGTTTGTGGGAATGAAGCCGCCGTTTGACCTACCGTCGTCAATGTTGATCTGATAGTGCCCCTCTGATCCCATGCAAACGGCGAATCAAGACAAAGCGCTGACACGGGTTTTCCATGACGCAGCGTGCAGGCTGCGGAAGTAAAAGTCCTACAGGCAGGTAACACTACGACGAGCAGAACTACTCGTCTGATGCTTCAAACCACAGCCTCCTCTACGGGGATAACAAAGTAGGTGTAACTAGGGAAGTAACCATTTAGGGGTCACGTGCGGCGAGTAGGCACTCAATTGTTCTGCGATATTATCGAGTGTAGGATCCTGGTGACCAGTATCTTGTAGAGCACAGCGTAACGTTTGACGGTATACATGCCCGAGGCACACAGACAAAGCCTCAGATATATCCAGCACATATACAGTCGTAGAGAACAAGGATGGTTGACAGCTCCCTGATGTAACAGAGCTCGCACCTGAGACAATTTTTCCGCTGCCAAACAGTCAGCATTCACGCACTCGTGAACAGCGAGCAACAATCTACCGAACATGACAACGGGGTTGTGGGGCATTACTTGTACACTGCAAATATACAACGCAAAGCTTTTGTATCGTCCGCGTCCGCCCAATTACATTTGGCAAACTCAAAGCTTTGTGACTGGTACTGCTTAGTGTCAAGGCTTTCCCAAAAGGATGATAAGCTCTGTCGGCACCTTCCGTAGGCTGTGGCTTAGTGGATACTTTATACGTCTTTTCCAAACGTCAGGTGGTGACTTCAGGCTTTTCGAAACGGTGTTGAAGACCACTCCCGCAGGACCAAGCCGTACAGGACCTTTGCGAAGTCGTGCAGGGTCCACTGGCTACTCCCGGATGTACTTGTACAAAACGCGCACGCGCTTGAATGAAAAGACCAAATGCTAAATGCACACCAGGAGATAAATTCGACCATTTTTGGAATCGGAGCGCTTGCGTTGAAGGATTTCTTCAGCAGCCGTAGCAACCAGGCCACCGTCGCCGATCACTGAACTAATTATAATGAGCCCCATAATGCTTCTTGCAATTGGTAGCTGATTGAACCAGTGTGCAGAGAAGAGGCCGACGGATTGGAGTTTCCGTGTTACACAGCGTCAGTGCGATGAAGATTGGACTTCAGACTTCGTTCCTCACTTCTTGAAGAAAGTGGTGCGTACAATTGTAAGTACACCCCGGAAACAGAATAAACTCGTCATGCGTGGTGCGTCCATCTTCACCTTTCAGCCCACCGCTTGCCAAGGTATTATCCAAGATGTGTGCTCGCATCGTATACGGTTCTGGGTTATCTGCCAATCAAGCAAGCTTCCTTAATCCCAGCTTCTCTTGCGCGATATCAGCGAGAGGGTCCCTAATTTAATCACCAGCTTTTCTACGGAATAGCCTTCTCGCCCTTGCT
>NW_021153172.1:0-688 GCF_002837175.3 Physeter macrocephalus | reverse complement strand
TCACCTGGCTTAAAGGGGGGGCTGATTGATTTAAAGCCAGGGCAGCTGACTTAAAGCCTGCGTCCCTCAGCTGCAGGGCGACACCAACTTTGGCGGTGCACGGGTTCGCTCCAAGCCAGCACTGCTGTTCGGGAAGAGCTTCCAGTCACGCCTTAGTGCAGGGGGACTTGGTCCGTTGTCTTGCCCCTGCCCTCTGAGGGGGGCCACCTGCTCTTCTGGAGGAGAATCAGGGAGGGGGAAGTGCAGAGTCCCGGCTGGGGTTGCGGCACCCCTTGTCTGATGTCTGGGAAAGGGGGGAGGGGCTGTGTGGTGTCCTGGGGCTGGACTCACCAGGTCGACTCAGCCTCTCAACCTCCTAAGCTCCCCCTACACACCCCACAAGAGTTTCCAATAATATGTAATTGCGCTTTAGGTTCTCGGTCTTCAAACTCATACCCAGGCTCCCAGGTCCCTTGATTCAGCCAATTCCTCTGTGCTCTTTCTTCTATTAGATACAGTCCCAGAGGGAGGGGCCGGGGGATGGGACTGGAGGGACCCCGGCAACACTGGCCTCAGCTGAGTGCATAGATCCGGGGCCTGTGCTCTCACACGTGTGCGAGGACCCTTAAGGTGGAATCGACGGGGCCAGTTAGAAGCAGTCCTTGCTGTCTCAAGTGCGTATGGATCACCGTCGGGTGGGGAGCCCGCT
>NW_021153171.1:0-2344 GCF_002837175.3 Physeter macrocephalus | reverse complement strand
CTTCGACCTCCCTATCACCGGGTGTTGACAGAGAAGCACTGTCCTTTGGCCAGTAGGAAACCACAGCCCGCAAATCCGAAGTAGTGGTAGTCATTATTCTTGCTGCCTCTACCGCTTGTCTGCCATTTTGTTGTCTTAGTACTGTTGGGGTTGCAAGCTCTGCCGAGGTTCCTTCAGGTGCATTTTCTAGCGCAGGATGCTGTGCTGCTCCAAGAGCAGTGAGGCTAGCGCTTCCTGTGGCGCCTGCGACCGTATTGTCGGTAGCTGGCCGCAGTGCTGGAACGCTGCTGTCTGTCGGTGCTGCTGATTTGTCTGAAACAGCAGAAGTTGTAGCAAAACCTTCTGCTGTTGTCTCCCCGATTGCCATCCCGACAACTGCAGTACTAGAAGAGGTCACCACACGAAAATCTTCTGACGGAGACGGCACCGCTCCACACCAACGCTGCATCGTCGCCGCCTTCGGATCGCGCTGGAAGATCCTTTTTTTTTTGCAAAAGCTGCCGCTGTATACACTGTACACTTGCTGCCCTGCGCTGTTGTGTATGCCTGCCTCAGCAGTTGTGCGCAGTTTCTGCTGAGTTCTGCTCGGGCGGTGCCGTTCTACAGCTATTACGATGCTGTTGCCGTCGAAAGGATCCTGCGAATGCTTTAATAGCACTGCTGCCGTTGCCGTTGTCGTACTGCGGCAGTTGTTCTGAACGTGTTGTTGCGCTGTGGACATACGGATTCGGCGGCTGTGGTCCAGTTTCCACCGCTGCGACGGCCTACTGTTTGCCGCTGATGTGGATGTACTGCTACGGCTGCCGCGTAAAGATGAGGCGTCTTGGCCTCCCTGCTGCTACTTTTCCTGCGGGGAGAGTTACAAAAGACAGGTACGCAGGTGAGGCCGAAGACTGCCCTTGCGACCTCAAGGCACGGGTGCCGACGGTATTACACTTACGCTTCGCAACAAACAGAAGCAGAAACCCTAGGAGATATGCCTGGCAGACGTCTACACTTACATGCAGTTAAAATCGAATTTGAAACAAGAAAATGATAACGCACACGAAGGAAAAAAAATCGTTGCCATTAGAAGGAAGGGACATACAGCGTAGAACACATGCACAAAGCAAAAGAAACACAAGTGACTGCCTCAAACGGCGGTGGCCTGCTTTCTTGAGCTGATAACGCACACACACTACCACGACTTTGCGCTGCTTTGTCCCTCGTTTTATGATACCTTCCTAAATATTAATACTCGTCCCGCTACAGCTGCTGTCCGTACTGGCAGCCAGCGCATACCAGGAGCGCTCCTCGCACGTGGAGTACCTGCACCTTCATAACACTCCCGCTGGTGTCGAGACGAAAGAGCTACCCCACACATAGCGATTTCCCGGCGTTTAGTGGCGACAGGAATCTGCACTGATATATCCCCTCGAAGATGCACGCGGGTGCAGAAGTGCAGAGGCCCCGTAGGAGGAGAAACTGGACGCAAAGTGTGTACACATGCAAAAATGCACTCGTGCATGTCTCCAGCAGCTGGGAGCTGTAGACATACTCTGGCGCTGAAGGTAGGACGAAGAAAAACATATTCACTATTTCTGCGTTGGGGCTGCACCTTCCCGTATAACAGGAGGTGATCTGCTTTTCCGCATGGCGTCAACCCTCTCTGAATTACACACTGAGTACCACACATAAACGTTTCAGGCGCTCCGCCTCTTCACGTGTTACATTTGCTTCTGTGTGGAGCGTACAAAACTTGCTTTGAAAGTTTCACTGAACAGCCGGAATGTGTGCTATTTGGGGGGTAGGTATACTACGCAGTACCTGCTGTTTGTCTGCAACGGAAGAAATCCACCTCCACCCTGAGTTGCTGCGTTTTGAGCCTCCTGCTTCGCACGACTTCGTAGTCACGGCGAAATTCGCGTGCGTCCTGCCCTGCTTGTTACTCTATCACCTGCAGTGTGTGCGTCCATCAGATATGCTGATGCTTTTGCTCAATATTCTCTTGGCAGGCTTCTCTTCCCTTAAAATCGACGAACGCGATACGAATACTGACAGCTGCCGACAAGTGGATCCTCAGGCGGATAGTATACCCTGCCCCACTATAGTGATATGCGCAGGCTCCATCGTATACGCATTCTTCACCTGCTTACACGTACGCATCTAATTTCTCTCTACGGTTCTACCTAAAAGATTCCCATAAACGGTCAAGAGCGCGTCGCACGTGTACACGGTATAGGTACACCTGTATAGACACCAATGCAGACACACTGACACACATTGGCATACATATATATACTTACACACTTACACTCGAATACTCGCATGTGTAAGTGCTAATTACGCTCTCATGCATATACAA
>NW_021153168.1:1567-2345 GCF_002837175.3 Physeter macrocephalus | reverse complement strand
CTCGATCGAATCTGCAAGGCGGTGGGAGGGAGAAGCACACTATGTGTGTGACGTGCTTCACAATGTCGTGGAAGAAGGAATAGGGAAGAGTGTGGACTCTCAATCGCGAGAGGGCTTCGACTGCTGATGCATGTCACAAGTCCAGCATTGCCATATGAAAACGCAGAGATCCAAAACCAGACTCTCGACTTCAGCGTACAAAAATACCACAGAAACAGTTCCCCCTTTAGGGCATGAAGTCAACAATAAATAGAGGTGAGCACAGCCCAAGATACAAGTGAACTAGCAACTTCGTGAAGCTACGCGCAATAGCAGAGGACACAGGATTAGTAAAGGCCCAGCATGTAAGTCGCGATCCGGACGTCTTTTTGTCTGAATGACTTGAATGAACAGATATTGACTGGGCAGGTTCCCTCCATACTTCAAAGCGACGAGGCTCTCTGGCACACACTGATTATTCCAGGGTCATCTGAGTCCCGCGACGAGTTCGGAAAGTCTTCGCTTGAGTACCGCCGACAGGCACTTGCTATACTTCCGTGGTTGCCGCGCTGTTTGGGCACTGTTGAACAAATTCACGCATCGCCGTCCTCTACTAGCATTCACCAGAACCCTGCAAATGAAGCAGGGTGTCAGGGGTCCACGAGTGCTGCCCAGTGCGCTACGAATAGCGCCTATTCCGCACGTCCCACAGGAGAAGTAGTGATGGAAAATCTCCTTCACGGCATGAACAAACCGGCCGTATTTGACACAAAATTGGGTAAGCCAGGAGAAAAGCTAA
>NW_021153168.1:0-197 GCF_002837175.3 Physeter macrocephalus | reverse complement strand
GGTCTCTCTGTTTGTGGAAAATGGATGCGGAGACCGTGTTGATTCCAAGTGCCATCTCACAGTGAAGGACGCCACCGCAACTACATGTGCAGAGACAGAAGAGGGTGGGGTTCCTTGTATCAGTAGCGACATCACAGTGAGAGGTTCTGAGAAAAACTCTAGAGAGGTACTGGATCGTGAAAGTACGTGCAGAAAAG
>NW_021153167.1:0-2345 GCF_002837175.3 Physeter macrocephalus | reverse complement strand
TGACATTGTTCCTGATGGATTCCTCATCCCCTTTGTGACGTGGGCCCTTTGCTGTGACTTGGTTTCTTATTGGTTCCTAATCTCTTGTGATGTTGGCTTTTCGTGTGAATTGGTTCCTGCTTGGTTCCTCACCCCCTTGGTGATGTGGGCTTTTGGTGTGAGGTGGTTCCTGCTGGATTCCTCATCCCCATTGTGATGTGGGCTCTTGGTGTGACGTGTTTCCTGCCTGTTTCCTCATACCTTTTGTGATGTGGACCTTTTGGTGGGAGACTTTGTGATGTGAGCTCTTGGTGTAACCTGGTTCCTGCCTGAACCCTCATACCCCCTGTGATGTGGACCTTTTGCTGTGAGGTGGTTCCTGCTGGGTTCCTCATCCACTTTGTGATGTGAGCTCTTGGTGTAACCTGGTTCCTGCCTGAACCCTCATACCCCCTGTGATGTGGACCTTTTGCTGTGAGGTGGTTCCTGCTGGGTTCCTCATCCACTTTGTGATGTGAGCTCTTGGTGTAACCTGGTTCCTGCCTGAACCCTCATACCCCCTGTGATGTGGACCTTTTGCTGTGAGGTGGTTCCTGCTGGGTTCCTCATCCACTTTGTGATGTGAGCTCTTGGTGTAACCTGGTTCCTGCCTGAACCCTCATACCCCCTGTGATGTGGACCTTTTGCTGTGAGGTGGTTCCTGCTGGGTTCCTCATCCACTTTGTGATGTGAGCTCTTGGTGTAACCTGGTTCCTGCCTGAACCCTCATACCCCCTGTGATGTGGACCTTTTGCTGTGAGGTGGTTCCTGCTGGGTTCCTCATCCACTTTGTGATGTGAGCTCTTGGTGTAACCTGGTTCCTGCCTGAACCCTCATACCCCCTGTGATGTGGACCTTTTGCTGTGAGGTGGTTCCTGCTGGGTTCCTCATCCACTTTGTGATGTGAGCTCTTGGTGTAACCTGGTTCCTGCCTGAACCCTCATACCCCCTGTGATGTGGACCTTTTGCTGTGAGGTGGTTCCTGCTGGGTTCCTCATCCACTTTGTGATGTGAGCTCTTGGTGTAACCTGGTTCCTGCCTGAACCCTCATACCCCCTGTGATGTGGACCTTTTGCTGTGAGGTGGTTCCTGCTGGGTTCCTCATCCACTTTGTGATGTGAGCTCTTGGTGTAACCTGGTTCCTGCCTGAACCCTCATACCCCCTGTGATGTGGACCTTTTGCTGTGAGGTGGTTCCTGCTGGGTTCCTCATCCACTTTGTGATGTGAGCTCTTGGTGTAACCTGGTTCCTGCCTGAACCCTCATACCCCCTGTGATGTGGACCTTTTGCTGTGAGGTGGTTCCTGCTGGGTTCCTCATCCACTTTGTGATGTGAGCTCTTGGTGTAACCTGGTTCCTGCCTGAACCCTCATACCCCCTGTGATGTGGACCTTTTGCTGTGAGGTGGTTCCTGCTGGGTTCCTCATCCACTTTGTGATGTGAGCTCTTGGTGTAACCTGGTTCCTGCCTGAACCCTCATACCCCCTGTGATGTGGACCTTTTGCTGTGAGGTGGTTCCTGCTGGGTTCCTCATCCACTTTGTGATGTGAGCTCTTGGTGTAACCTGGTTCCTGCCTGAACCCTCATACCCCCTGTGATGTGGACCTTTTGCTGTGAGGTGGTTCCTGCTGGGTTCCTCATCCACTTTGTGATGTGAGCTCTTGGTGTAACCTGGTTCCTGCCTGAACCCTCATACCCCCTGTGATGTGGACCTTTTGCTGTGAGGTGGTTCCTGCTGGGTTCCTCATACTCATTGTGATGTGGGCTTTTGTTGCGAGGTGGTTCATGCGGGGTTCCCCATCCGCTTTGTGAAATTGGCTTTCCGGTGACATAGTTCCTGCTGGGTTCTTCATCCCCTTTGTTATGTGGGCACTGACGAGTGTGGTGGTTACTTCTGGGTTCCCCTTCCCCTTTGTGACGTGGGCTTTTCTATGAGGTGGTTCCTGCTGCGTTCCTCATCCCGTTGTCGATGTGGACAATGACGTGTGAGGTGGTTCCTGCTGGGTAATTCATCCCCTTTGTTACGTAGGCCCTTTAGGTTGAAGTGTTTCCTGCCTGATTCCTCTTACATTGTGATGTGGGCATTTGGTATGATGTGATTTCCGATGGGTTCCTCATCCCCTGAGTGATGTGGGCCCTTTTGTGTGTGTTGCTTCCAGCTGGGCTCCTCATCACCTTTGTGATGTGGGCCCTTTGGTGTTAGGTGATTTCTGCTGGGTTTCTCATCCCCTTTATAGGAGTATGAGGAAGTGTGAGGTGGTTCCAACTGGTTTCCTCTTCACCTTTGTGACGTGGGTCCTCCGGCGTGATGTACTTTCTTCTTGGTTC
>NW_021153166.1:0-2345 GCF_002837175.3 Physeter macrocephalus | reverse complement strand
GAATTTGAGTTGGAGTAAACCTGAAGGCTGGATGACTTTATTTCAAGAAGAGACCGCTTACGCTATGCTAGTGCATGAAAGTGTTCTTGGTTAGGTGCCGTTTTCCATCTGAGTTATGTATCGTGGGCCCCGTACAGGCAACCAAACCCGCACGCTGTCTTCCAGGTACATCGGTTTGACCGGTGCTACTCAAGCGGAACGCTAGCAGTTCCAGCCATCTTCGATTATTATGTCCACACGCAAGCCAATTTCCTACTACTTAAGTATTTGAGGAGAGAGAAGCGGAGAGGCGTAGCTGCACGTTGATGTACCTCTCATGGATATTTACCGTGTGTAAGGCTTGTAGTTGCCACCATTACCAGGGTAGAACGACCCTCCCTCTGCTAGAATACGACAGCATAGAAGAGAAAGTATCCTGGGTGGTTTGCTTACTGTGCGGTATTCGACGCATTTCAACGTACCAGATAGGCAACATGCATCACGACCGCACTTGCGTGCTTTGTGTGAAGGATGTATGCACCCGACATCAAATCCGTTTTAGAGGCTCGCCGATGTCCACAGTATCGTGTATATATGCTGTGGAGATACGCTGGAGTGTAACTAGAGGACCGCCAAATTCGTGCTGGTCCGAATGCGAGAGCGCCTTCGTGCCGCACTTTTGTAACTACGCTTGAGGCTCGTTACCTGCATCGCTATCAGGTGAGCATCTCTCGGCAGATGCGAAATAACTGTCCTGCTTTGGTGGTTGAGACAAGTACGCCTGCTCGTAGGCTCCTGTTCAGCCTGAAAGATTGGTACTGTCTCAGAATGGCGTTCGACAAGTTGTACGCTGCACCCGCCGCGGTTGGGAACACTGGTATACCGTCCGGCTGCAGTGAACGTGAACGGAAAATCGAACTATTCGGCATATCTATCCACACAAAATTGGAGTCTACTGTGATGGCCTCTTCATAACGACAGTCGGGAGTAGCATCCTTTGGGAATTCCCGGTGTGAGCCTGCATGGAACTGCCTGTAAACCCACGGGGAATATTTGTTGCATCCGAGGGCATACTTACGGCTGGATCGTGCACAGAGAGATACGGTTTGAAGCCTTTGTTGCACGGAGTGTCTGTGACCAGAAGATTCTGCTGCACGTGAATTTGGCCTCCGTGCTCTTCAACGTCTCACTCACGGGGAGGGAATGTGCAGGGCCGAAGTCCTTGTCGCAGAAGTGAAGAGAGCAGCATACGGGCATAGACAACCGCCTGCAGAGCCATGCTGAATGCTGCGTCTTGGTGGGTGTCGTCGCAGCCTGAAATAGTTGAGTAGGATCAGCTGCTGTATGAGAGATAACGCTGTACAGGCGTGGTAAGGACCCGTCACCTCATGGGAGACGCTATCGGTTGACAAGGGCATACGCACGTTCTCAGAGGCTAAACCAATCTTGAAAATGGCGACCGGTAAGGCAGGCAAGGTCCTTGCAGTTACACAGGCAGCCGGCTTCAGCGCATGCGACAGGAAACACCGATTTTCCTGTCGTAGTTTAGGTGATTGGAAGTCAGACGCTTTCTCCATCCTCGTTATTGTAGTGTGTGACCTACCGGAATGCGGCCAGTATGTTCAACCCACACGAACTCACCTTTCCGGATCTTGGAATACCCGGCCATCGCCTCTGGGCAGCACACCTACTCCCAGGTCAGTGCTTCACGTGTTGTCGCATATCACAGTTGGCATGTTTCAAGGCTTGATGCCCCCATAACGACTGCCACGGAATCTAACACAAACCCGCAGAGTAAGATACCTCGACCGAAACATGTTTCCCATTTTCGTCCATGTAACACGAGTAGGACTACTTGCTGTATCCGGCATCGTCGTCACAGGGGATGCGCGGATTCTACGTTTGCGAGCCACACATCTGATCTCTTGGGCAATAGTTCCGTACACACATGTTCGTTTTGTCAACAGGTTGTCCAAACTGCGTACCGCAGTGACGTAGCGTGTTTCGGAGTGACGATGAACAACGTCAGCCATTAAGTAAAACCGTCTTGTCCCCGCTGCGCTCGTTGGCTGCAATACGCAGCATAAATGCAGTTAAGTGTGCGCAGCGTGGCACAAGTATGATAAAATGTGCGTATCCACGTGAAGCGTAAAATCTACTCTGCCTGAGTGTGTAGTATCCGTATGGTGTCCTCAGCAATTTTATGTCTTGGGACAGAGATGGAGGAAATCACGAAAATGCGTGTACTTCCAATTTTTTACCTTCCACTCTACATCAGTTTCCACACCCCGTTTAATAGTGGATGTTGTACAGTTGTAAACTTTCCCATACAACAACCCCTCCAGGCACCACATAATACTTTGCTT
>NW_021153165.1:2051-2345 GCF_002837175.3 Physeter macrocephalus | reverse complement strand
ATCACAACAGTGCACACCTTCTTGAGACAGGTTTGCTTGTGATTAAGGCCAGATTGCACGGTGAGAGAAGACGGGAAAGAAGGGAAATAGCGTACAACCCTCACGTGCCTCACTGTTCTACCGGTGCACACTAGTGGCCTGCATAGAAGCAAAACTCCACACGAAGGGTCTAGAGATTTACACGTCGTTTCGGTGGATACGTGGGGGACGGTCTCCATAAGCAGAGCAGGAATTTCGTCCGGACACACCGTTTCCATGTAGTACGATGGAGAAGACCCCAGAGGCAGAAACGGC
>NW_021153165.1:0-245 GCF_002837175.3 Physeter macrocephalus | reverse complement strand
CCTGCTCGCAGCATTCAACACCACAAAACACGAAATACCTGATTCGACTGTAGTGGAGGATTTCCCGGCGTCAGGGTCACCCTCGTCTCAGTGTCCATTGCTGCGACGGCCGTACAGCATCCCCGTGCAACAGCCGCAGACTAGCTAAAGAACCAGAGTTGTTGGCACAGGTAGTTAAACCAATTTTTCTCAAGACCTCTGCACCACTCGAACCCTAGGAGTTCCTACTAGAAAGCAGATAGAGA
>NW_021153163.1:0-2346 GCF_002837175.3 Physeter macrocephalus | reverse complement strand
ATTCCTTTTTGTTTTTTCAGACGTCATGCCTTGTGGAAAGCGGTACGCCTAAACCGCGGGTGTTCCGTAAAATGTAATGCAGCTCTGTGTTGTAGACTGGAAGCTGAGTATTCGTGCGCGAAATGAAAGTTCTTAGCAGACGAGACTGTTTCAAAGCGTTTGATGCAATAAGGCGCAACGAATTGCCTGTTGAGGACACTGCGTGGATTCCTGACCTGTTACAGATTGATGGACGCCACTGCGCCTGCACGGTTTTGCACCTTGGAGTCGTGTAGACTGTACACATTTGCGTAAGAAGATCCGTCGGAGCAGGAAAGGGGGTCTACGTGTGGTTCTTCCGTATCTGTCTCGTCGAGATGTTCGGGCTTTTGTACAGCTGGCGGAGAGG
This sequence comes from Physeter macrocephalus, assembly GCF_002837175.3. Lineage (NCBI taxonomy): Eukaryota > Metazoa > Chordata > Mammalia > Artiodactyla > Physeteridae > Physeter > Physeter macrocephalus. Next base: position 1,958 of record NW_021153163.1, on the reverse strand, counting down.
CGCAGAAAAGAGATAGTCCTGCGCACACCGATAGGTTGTTTGGTTATACAGTGCTCGACACTCGAGCAAGTCTGAGACACTATCGCTTATTTTCTTGAGCGATCCGTGTGTCAGAGCGCTCCTAGAGTACGCATCAGAGCATCGTGTGTGAACGTGTCTGAACGTCTGCTTCTTGTTTTCTTACGCGCCCCGTCAACCGGCGGGTATCGCGAATCCTACTAGTGCGCCTGGTGTAGACACATGACCTCTAGTTTTTCCCGGGTGAAAGAACAAAACCTGTGACGTCTACACTCGTCCCAAAAAGAAGCAAACTGCGAGCCGTCATGGACAATCCTCAGGCAGTTCTAATGGCAATACGTTGCACCTGAATAGAGACGTTTGGGGTGGTTGAAGCTCCTCCGGCGCATACGTGCGAAGGGAGGATGACTACAGCGTCGATACTGCCTCACTGAGACGATGCCAACACAACTCTGGTAATCATAGGGCGCGTGAGCGGTAGACATGAGGTGGTGAGGATGTGTGCACACACGGTATGTGTGCGGTAGTGAAGGGTCAGTTCAGTGGTATCACCAGTGCGCCGTACAACAGCGACAAAGGCTGACGACGTGCGTTGTTTTCGGGATGTTTTGCTGTGTTCCGAGGCGCCCAGTTGGCGTCACTACTCTCTTATTCAGCTAAAAGCGGGCCTGCAACCACATAACACCCTACCTTTTTTCGCGAAGCGAAAAGTCGGTCTCGTTGATATTTACAGTCCAGCTGATTTCGTTTCGTGTTGATGCCACTGACAACGGCGACACCCTCTTAGAAGACGCCGGCCCGCGACTCCCAATAAAGTGCGGCGCGCGATTGCCACTAACTCAACCACACGTTATGCAGTTTTGAACTGAAGCTGAAGCACATATGAATCTGTTGTTCTTGCCTCTGCACTTCATTTTAGTTTTCCTTCACACTTTACCAGCTGGTCCCATACCACTGTGTGTGCACATAGGTACATATACGTAACTGTGTGTCTAACTGCGCATCTAAATACGTTGAACTAAATAACTCTAACGGTTCCAAACACGGGCAATGAAATCATGTGACTATGTGGGCCCGTGTTGGCCCTTGCTTACAACTGCTCGCGAGAAGCCCACGCACGATGTGGTCGCCAGTTAACTCCTGACGCTTTCCATGTTTGACGAAAGTAAACTGTTCACTCTAGGACATCGTACACAGTGGAACGTCCTGTGCCCTACGACCATGACAGAGGTAGGCTTGACACACGAAGCAGTTTTGTTGATTAGAAGACTTCGCGCGGCAGCCTTTCCGGGACGGCGAATGTTGCTACAAATGTCAGCCTCGGTCCTACCCCAGACTAGGCGTGCATGTAATGCATCACGGGGAATTTTGCTCGGAGACTGGTGCCTACTTTGTGTTGAGGAAAGCTGCGTTCCGCTTGTCTTCCCCTGAGAAGCGATACGGGTTTATGCATGCCACGAGCTTTCTGTCCGCTTCCTTTGCTGCTGGTGGATTAAATAAACTCTGTTTCTGGAAAAACAAGGTCTGCGGCGGGAATGGACACTGTGGGCTGCACTCCCTCCGCTTCAACCGAAATTGCTTTCCGGCGACTTCCGTCACTGTTGACTGTTCTGGGGTTCGCCCTTTCTAAAGTCGTTCATGCCTCGCGATAAGAGGCTGCCTGCGAGGTGTGGACGCCAGGATTCTACATACAAATGAATGGCGTGAACGCTTTGCACTCCTTCAATCTTGTAGAAAAGGGAGGTTCTCATTTGTTTCACGTATCGCTGAGGCACCCGCTGAATTGTTTTCAACAGGAATCAGGCCGCCCCTTTCCAGTATTTCTCTTGTCTCTTACAGCAGCCTTCCACAAGTGAAAAAGCGTCACTCTCGGGATAGCACATCTCCATGACGTCCGGATTTTGTACCTATTAATCTCACGTTCATATACTCTGCAGGGC
>NW_021153161.1:0-2346 GCF_002837175.3 Physeter macrocephalus | reverse complement strand
GAGTGGCAGGACATATTTAAAGTGATGAAGGAAAAAAACCTACAACCAAATTACTCTACCCAGCAAGGATCTCATTCAGACTTGATGGAGAAATTAAAACCTTTACAGACAAGCAAAAGCTGAGAGAGTTCAGCACCACCAAACCAGCTTTACAACAAATGCTAAAGGAACTTCTCTAGGCAAGAAACACAAGAGAAGGAAAAGACCTACAAGAACAACCCAAAACAATTCAGTAAATGGTAATAGGACCATACATATCGATAATTACCTTAAATGTAAATGGATTAAATGCTCCCACCAAAAGACACAGACTGGCTGAATGGAAACAAAAACAAGACCCATATATATGCTGTCTACAAGAGACCCACTTCAGACCTAGGGACACATACAGACTGAAAGTGAGGGGATGGAAAAAGATATTCCATGCAAATGGAAATCAGAAGAAAGCTGGAGTAGCAATTCTCATATCAGACAAAATAGACTTTAAAGTAAAAACTATTACAAGAGACAAAGAAGGACACTATATAATGATCAAGGGTTCGATCCATGAAGAAGATATAACAATTGTAAATATTTATGCACCCAACATAGGAGCACCTCAATACATAAGGCAAATACTAACAGCCATAAAAGGGGAAATCGACAGTAACACAATCATAGTAGGGGACTTTAACACCCCACTTTCACCAATGGACAGATCATCCAAAATGAAAATAAATAAGGAAACACAAGCTTTAAATGATACATTACACAAGATGGACTTAATTGATATTTATAGGACATTCCATCCAAAAACAACAGAATACACATTTTTCTCAAGTGCTCATGGAACATTCTCCAGGATAGATCATATATTGGGTCACAAATCTAGCCTTGGCAAATTTAAGAAAATTGAAATCATATCAAGTATCTTTTCTGACCACAACGCTATGAGACTAGATATCAATTACAGGAAAAGATCTGTAAAAAATACAAACACATGGAGGCTAAACAATACACTACTTAATAACGAAGTGATCACTGAAGAAATCAAAGAGGAAATCAAAAAATACTTAGAAACAAATGACAATGGAGACACGACGACCCAAAACCTATGGGATGCAGCAAAAGCAGTTCTAAGAGGGAAGTTTATAGCAATACAATCCTACCTTAAGAAACAGGAAACATCTCGAATAAACAACCTACCTTTGCACCTAAAGCAATTAGAGAAAGAAGAACAAAAGAACCCCAAATTTAGCAGAAGGAAAGAAATCATAAAGATCAGATCAGAAATAAATGAAAAAGAAATGAAGAAAACAGTAGCAAAGATCAATAAAACTAAAAGCTGGTTCTTTGAGAAGATAAATAAAATTGATAAACCATTAGCCAGACTCATCAAGAATAAAAGGGAGAAGACTCAAATCAATAGAATTAGAAATGAAAAAGGAGATGTAACAACTGACACTGCAGAAATACAAAAGATTATTAGAGATTACTACAAGCAGCTGTATGCCAATAAAATGGACATCCTGGCAGAAATGGACAAATTCTTAGAAATGCACAAGCTGCCGAGACTGAACCAGGAAGAAATAGAAAATATGAACAGACCAATCACAAGCACTGAAATTGAAACTGTGATTAAAAATCTTCCAACAAACAAAAGCCCAGGACCAGATGGCTTCACAGGCGAATTCTATCAAACATTTAGAGAAGAGCTAACACCTATCCTTCTCAAACTCTTCCAAAAGATAGCAGAGGGAGGAACACTCCCAAACTCATTCTATGAGGCCACCATCACCCTGATACCAAAACCAGACAAAGGCGTCACAAAGAAAGAAAACTACAGGCCGATATCACTGATGAACATAGATGCAAAAATCCTCAACAAAATACTAGCAAACAGAATCCAACAGCACATTGAAAGGATCATACACCATGATCAAGTGGGGTTTATTCCAGGAATGCAAGGATTCTTCAATATATGCAAATCAATCAACGTGATACACCATATCAACAAACTGAAGAAGAAAAACCATGTGATCATCTCAATAGATGCAGAGAAAGCTTTTGACAAAATTCAACACCCATTTATGATAAAAACCCTGCAGAAAGTAGGCATAGAGGGAACTTTCCTCAACATAATAAAGGCCATATATGACAAACCCACAGCCAGCATCGTTCTCAATGGTGAAAAACTGAAACCATTTCCACTAAGATCAGGAACAAGACAAGGTTGCCCACTCTCACCACTCTTATTCAATATAGTTTCGGAAGTTCTAGCCACAGCAATCAGAGAAGAAAAAGAAATACAAAGAATTCAAATAGGAAAAAAAGAAGTAAAGCTGTCACTGTTTGCAGATGACATGA
>NW_021153160.1:1968-2346 GCF_002837175.3 Physeter macrocephalus | reverse complement strand
TCGCAGGGCAGTTGAAATTATAGTTGGGGTCCATGGCTGTGTCATCGAGAAGAGTCCTTGCTTTTGAATCGGTGCAGGTTTGCGTTGCTTTTGAAGACCAGGTCAGTTCTTCTATGCCAGACAACGAATAGACAAAGGGACCATGTCTTCCCGCTACACAGAACATATACGCACAGAGCATATACGTTCAGGGAGTTGCATCATTAAGCAGTCGACCTGAGGATCAGTTTGAATCAGGATCTACGAAAATTCTGAGAAGCGAGCACACAGCACAAAAATAGCATCGTAGTTTCACCGTTACCTTTTCGATTGACCTCGAGGTCGGAAGACAAACGCTCAGCAAAAGAGACGGTTATCTCAAAGCTACTTGTGTGTTAT
>NW_021153160.1:0-1469 GCF_002837175.3 Physeter macrocephalus | reverse complement strand
GTCTACACATATCACGTTCATTTCGTGTGTGCCTGCTCTTGTCGGTTGTGTATTGCAATACACATTCCGCCGGGTCCCGTATATTTTTGAATATTCAAGTAGTGATGAGAATCCTCCACTCACATTAAAAAGCACACAAGTAAAAAAAAAGTCTTCACACCGAACAAAAATCAAGGGTGATACATATTTTTTAGACAAAATCGACTGCTTAAAGGCAACGTACGTGCACTTCAGGTCTACACTGTATGTGTTCCGTGTCCGCATGGTGTATAAATCCGAATTCTACAGCTACTCTGGCAAACATATTTTAAAAACCATTTAGGTCGAGGTAGAGAAATGCACCTGAGCACGTTGAATGTTCACACGTTTGTGACGCCGTTGTTGCAGAGCCATGTAGCATCAACGTCTGCACGCACAGTTGTGTGTACTCGAGCCCCTGAGCAGAGCCGTCAGCCGCAACATTGCAAACACAGCACCTCAAGACCCGTTTAAAATTATCGTGAAGCCGATATCTTCTTCGCCTTCCACTGCGGGACTTCTGTCGACAAACATTATTTATTTGTACGGATAATGAAAAGCTGTGATCCGCACGTCTCCGAGACGAGCGCAGAACCAAAGACAAAAATTAATTTTGCATGAAGGCACAGCTGTGTACACATAAAATAAAAGCATGTGAGATGCACATGTGTTCTATGTATACAGACAGACAAATACGCATACATACACATAAACACGATGTACACACAGAGATGCGCGACGCAGGATTAGATGTCGGCACTCACAAATCATCACGCATCTTCAGAAAAAAGAAGAACAGTGCAAACAAGGCATGCCGTACAGTAATCTGGCCACCCCCAGACGACAACATGGCTGCGTATATATGTACATATATACACACACATATTACTCAGGCACACGGCTACACAGACACTCGTATACAAGCGGCTGCATAACAAAACGAACCGTTTTGCCGTTAGTCCCATTGCATTTTAACGGAGTACATCTACAGATTTACATGGTGATACCACCTTTCAACAGAAACACGCGGAGTCCTGTGCATCCGCAACCGTGTGTATGTACCTGTATATATATACACATGTGCGCATACACTCGTACACAGCTACAACGTGTATATACACACAAATACACAGAGTTTTCGAAGACCTACGTATGAAGACGTCGCATATATTACGAAGGCGCCGGTAAACTGCCAGAGGGATCACGAAACGGAAAAATACATCTCTAGGTGTTCCTCTGTTCGCAGGTCTATAAACGCTAAATGTAGTATAATTTTCATATTTATTTATATCCCCGTCTCCACTCCTGCATCATCTGCCCACCTGACCTGTTCCCAGTACGCATATATGTATGAACATATGCACATGTGCGCGTGTACATCCATCTACGGCACTGGGCTTCCACATATATACACTGTGGCACACTTACATTTGTACGCTCTCTCTGTATAC
>NW_021153159.1:0-2346 GCF_002837175.3 Physeter macrocephalus | reverse complement strand
AGACTGGAAAAGCAAATGTAACCCATATAAGCGAATGTGCTTTTATCTCATGAGAAGCCTGTGATTTAAAAGTGTACCAGTTGTCACACTGCTAAGTCATCTACATACCCACACGAGGGTACAACGGTACTACTCATGTATGTAGCACCTTGCACGGAAAGCACCAGGACGTGATGCTTTCCGTACGTTACCTCAAGAGGAATGTGCGCTTGATTTCACCTATAAACCATATGTTGTTTCGCCTCGGTGTCTTCCGTAGACCACCACTACTCCACATATTCTGCCGTATCGGCGTGTAGGCTCAGCAAATGTGTTGGTGTGTATATATGTACGTTGGATGCAACATATGACGCATATGTGGGGAGACATACGCATACAAGTATGCGCCTTCTGCTTATGCACGTGCCGGTGGGTTGGTAGTCATGGAAAAACGAGGTTACTTTTGGAGACAGTTGAAGAAAAAACGGTTTTATCGTGGTATGGGAGCAGCAGCACATACCCAGTATGTGTCTTTTATTGATTAGGAGGACTACAGCAGCTTTCGAGACGGCAAGGCGCCCGTTTCTCATACAGATTCCAGTAATATCCGTAACGCGCGCTTGGGGGTGCATGGACGACGAAGCTCCCCTGCTACAAAACACACCACCGTTTTGAACAGGATGGAGATATTACCAATTAAGAAGACACTGCATGTGTTATGCGTCCAGCAATAGATCCTCGTAGAGTGCTGTGTTTGAGACGGCTGTAAGCTGGCGAGTAACAGTGTGCAGAGCGCTCTTCGTCCACCCACTGCATGCGTTTGGTAGCGACCACGCAACATCTTGTCGCATGCGGCAAATTATTACGTTGAACAGTCATAGAAACTGCTTCCGAAGGAGGGTCTGTTGACCAAAAGAGATCCAAAAGGTTTCCCAGGTGAGAGCTCTGTGGACACTGAACATTAGCAGTGGTGAGTGGTGGCTAGTAGTTCACTACCTCTGCTCTGTTGGCCTCGGAACGCTGACGAGGAAACAACGCCTTGCTGCAGCTGTGGCTGTTTCACATCTACATGGTAATAAGACTGTCGCCGGAGTACACCTGGCTACTGCGCCTGCCGTAACCAGAACTAAGCTCATTGGAACTGGAAACAATGTTCAAGGTGGTCTCGTACTCCTCGCGCTGCTCGGGCCGTCACTCTTTTCCGCGGCTCAACACTTCATTGGTATGCTACTTTTGCGAAGATGATCTCTCCTGGCAATGCAGTCACTGCCCAAGCTATCACCATATACGTAGTATGGTGACAGGCCTGCTGTGGCTCAATCAGCACTCTCGGCACCGACAAATGTACCGTTTTTATGGAGCTTCGCATATGCGTCCTACCAGTGTTTCCGTGTTGCGTATTCCTTCGTAAGCGTTCGTAATCTACTACTTCTCCTCTCTCGCCTGGTATCCGCGTCTTTTTGGCAAATTTCAACTATTTCCCGACGACGTATGTCTGCGTTTTAACACGTGGCACATCCGCCGGACTCAACCACCCCAGTTTCACCTCCCTTTACTGCCATTCTCTGTGACGAAATCTTAAATGCCGTTGCCGGATTTAGCATGTTGCCCGCTATCGAATACAGTGCGCTCCTTCGGCAGCCTTCCTGCTCAGAACACCGCATTTCAATGACCAGGGTATACTGACCTTCGTCAAACTGTTTGTTTTTCACCTCCCCCTACCAGCCCTCAGTCATTGCGTGCTTTTTTCCCTGCCACCTTCTTTCTCGCTACCTCTCACCGTCTCACTTGCGGACCTAAAGTATTAATAATAATATGTACGCCGGCCTCACTGACTGTGGCAATATATCTGTTTTACATTACGTACCAATCAAGCAGTGTTGTGATGTCAATTCTCTTCGCCCTATAGCTATTTGCGTTCACGCACACACGCACGTGCGTCATTTGCGCAGATGGCTCGTAAGCATCGAGTTACTGCGGGATATGCATCCCCGCTTATCACTTCTGCGGGTCGCCGCTGTCTCCCTCTTTTTTTGCCTTGTGCGAGGAAAGCGCAAGCTTTTTCTTTCATAACCTTTTTTGTCTCCCATGTCGCTAGCGGCTCTTCTTCTGCGTTCGATGCCGAAGTCTTCCCTCCCCGTCTTCCACCTCTGCGCTGTGCTCCATCCCGCCCCTAAGTCTCTCCCACGACGCAGTTTTTTTTCCCGTTTGGGCTTTGCCTCCTGTTTGCAGTGTACGTCGTCTCTCCAGGCGTTTTCGGCTTGACATCAGGTTTCATCTGTCGTATACATGCTTGTGATGCGTTCACTTCCTGCCTGGTTATCTGACGCACTCGTCGAAGTCCGTGTGTTATAGTTGCCCGCATGG
>NW_021153158.1:1353-2346 GCF_002837175.3 Physeter macrocephalus | reverse complement strand
CACTACGGTTCCTTTCCCGGGTTCATTCGATGTACAGCAAATTATTCCTGCCCCGCACGCGTCCACTGTGCCGCCGTGTACGTATGCATGCGGCCCATAAAACGTACGTATACGAATATATGGCATCCTTCTTCCAGCATACCTGTATGCGGGTGTAACAGAGCAATTACGGCTTCGTACATTGCTGTGTGGAGAAGCACGTTCTTACACACAGAGTGACTTCCACATTCAAACGAAATTCGCATGGTACCGTAGGAAGGTGAGTTATTCTGAAGAATAGCTCCTTGTTGTTTCCTATTTCCACACTTTAGACGCTTTCCTTTGCCACTGGTACACGAGCACTGCGCACACAGCTGCTTGTAACACACAGAGAGTCGGCCCCTTGTATGTGCTTACACAGGCAGGTAATCAGATTAGAAAAGCGAATAAATGCATGCAAAGGTTACCGTCTCCTTATACAGAGATATCCACGTTGACGCAGGATAACTACTTTTCTCTTCCCTTTTCTCTACGTATACAAAAACGTAAACGCTTTAACATTGCTATCCTACCTCACTCTCGTCAGATATACAGATATAAGCAATGGAGCCACAAAACCTCCCTCTATACGTATATACGTATGCACACATAAACATGTAGTAGCTCTATTTGTGTCTCTCCCCGCAGATATGTACATGCACACATCCATAAAGAGGAAAACGACTGTCCTCTTCCGCGCAGCGAAACTCATTTTTCTGTCAGTCTGCGACCAAGTTTGTCCTCTCTTCACAGATGCATACTTGTATATATCAGTCCCCACCACCTGAAGTAAGGGTGTCTGTCTCTTCCTTCAGGCTGCGTCTCTATTTGATTCACAGGCGCCTACCTAAATGTAGGGTCTTTCTTCGTCACAACGCCGATTTCGACATCTGAGGCTTTGAAGTCCATCGACAACACCTGCTGCATGGACGCGATGGCGCATTCCACCACCTCCTTCGCTGTCTTCCGCGGCCT
>NW_021153158.1:0-723 GCF_002837175.3 Physeter macrocephalus | reverse complement strand
TTTACTGTATGCGGTGGGAACTCGTTTATTCACCTGGCACGTCTACTCGCATGCAGGGCAATCTACGTCCGCGTATGTCCAATTCCCTGGTTTACAGTGTGGAGCCATATATCTGCGTGTCGTACCTCTCAAAGGCGGTACGTGATGTCTGTGTTCGCACGCACGCAGCGTGTGACCTCTTCATCTGACTGAGGCCCTAATTCACACGCAACGTGAAATTTGTATACACTCATAAACGATTCAACCCGCGCTTCACCACTGCGCGTGATCTTAGTCTATCTGTGCTACCTGACTTATCCGTGCGCAGTGCACTCCTGCAAAAACGCCTTACCTACCCCAGCTGCACGCAGCGTGCCACTGCACTTGACTGCATGAAACCGCTTCAACTAGGGGCGTTCAAAGCATTACGAATGCGGCTGCCTGAGACGAACTATTGGTTCTTGGGATGCAGACTCGAGCTCTGCAGCAGCATTCACCGCCGCATCTCCTCAACTGCCCTCAAGGACTGCAGGCGTAACGATCTACATGCAGCTTCCTAGCGCGGCGCTTGCAAGTGACCACTGCTACGCGTTAGACATGGCAGACGCAGCTTCTCTGCTCACCTGCTCCTTCGTTCCTGCTGCGCACGCCTGAACAAACGGCAGCAACGAAACAAAAAGAAAAGACACCCTCGGGTTAGCCTTCTGAGGCCTGGCAGCTTGTGTAAGATATACATATACATTC
>NW_021153156.1:2025-2346 GCF_002837175.3 Physeter macrocephalus | reverse complement strand
TGCTGCTGCTTCCCCCGGTCCCGCCCCACCTCGTAGAGAGCCTGCGTTGGTGCTTGTGTTGCTGCTGCTGCTGCTAAATCGATTTGTAACTCCACTACATATTATACCTGAATGGTATTTCTTAGCATCGTATGCCTCTTGTGCGTCTGCTGCGCTGCTGTTTATACCGGCGCGCCACCGCCACTGTATCTGACTATGGAGACACGCAGCTGCTAAGGCTGACGCCTTTGCTGCAGCTGTTGTTGCTGCTACTTCTTTCAGCCATCCACATGAGAAACCGTATAGCAGTAAGAGATATTGGTGCTTGTTGCACAGTTGTGT
>NW_021153156.1:0-410 GCF_002837175.3 Physeter macrocephalus | reverse complement strand
TTTCCCTCTTTACTTCAACTCTCAAGAAGATGGTCCCTGCCTATTCATCGTCTCAGCCATAGATGAGCGTGTGCTTGGCTATCCTACAGCACAGGTATTGATAATGGCTCTACTTGCGTATCATGTGTCTCTGTATGTGTGTGCTTTTTATATAGGTATATATATGACCTCTCCTTGCATATATTATACATAAAGTGAACTTGCGTATAATTAGGGAACTCTGCATGCGCACATGTATTCGTCTGTGTGTGTATGAAGCGAAGGTTGTAGAAAATTGTGTAGACGACATAAAAACGTGTCCACCAATCTCGTGCCACGCCGCATATGCCTGTGCTGCACGTTGATGTGTGAACGCCTGTATGTAAAAGAGTTTCTTCCTGTGAAGCAAAATATGCAACAACCAGACCTAT
>NW_021153155.1:1354-2346 GCF_002837175.3 Physeter macrocephalus | reverse complement strand
TAGACGACTACTATCGCATATAACTGTATGTATATTCATGCAGACCCATACCTGTTGTTCCGCCTACCTGTTAACCTGTGACTGTATACTTGTTTTTACCTCTGTGTCGCTTACTGCAAAAGAAAACCGGCGCGGTAACACGGTAGTTACACATTTACGTGGATACGCTTATGTTATATATGTCCACGTATGCGTATGTATGTGATTAGGCTGTCCAGCGTATGGAGAGAGACATAGGTGCATGTAGAACCTCGAAGGCAGGCGCCACAGACACAACAGTGAGGTCGTGTTTCTTTAGTGAAGCGGCTGGGGAATGCAGGAAGCGCACTTTTTGTCTTCAGTTGCACACCGACAAGGCAAAGCTTCCAGTCACGTCAAGCCTGTCTGTACCTCTCGTTCAAACATTCTGTATTACATTTTGTAATACCATTCGTTGGATGTATAATGGTAGTATCACACATTTCCATGTACCGGATCTGTGAGCCGCCGATTTACACACCGGCGTGCTGCACGTGCACACGTCTGCTGGGGTGGCAGCCTCGGTCGCTTGTGCGTCTCCTGCTCTTACCAAACACATGCAAAAATCTACAGCCTGGCAGCTCGTTTCGCTGGCATGTAGGGAAGAGAAGAGGACATGCGCGCGCGCGCGTATGGCCACCGCTCGGCTCGGCGAAATAGTTGGCGACTCAGCTGCGGCTTGTGGATGAGGACAAAGCGTCTCTGTACACGTGCGTGCACGCCTGTCGCCCAGTTTCTCGCCTGCGCGCGGCCGTCACTGCGTGTTTTTCAGAGCTGCCTCCGTCGTCCCCGGAAGAAACGAGCGGCGACTCTTTGTCGTCAGACGAGCTAGGCGACGGCGGGCTCCTCCCCCGCCGCGCCACCGTCAAACGTCGAAGGTAGTGCCTGGCGGCGCGGCACGGGGGGGGGGCTCTTCTTCTTCTCCTCCTCCAACTCGTTCTCTTCCTCGTGCCGTGTGTCTGGACACCAACGTC
>NW_021153155.1:0-249 GCF_002837175.3 Physeter macrocephalus | reverse complement strand
CGAAGGCGTTTCATAGGGTGCATGCATCTACGACATGATTCGGTGTGCACACAGACGTAGTTACGTGAAGAAAATTGTGCATTTGCATATACTGGTACCTACTTGCGCCTACACTTATATACACGTATATATATGTGCGTGTCTGTCTAGGTGTGTATACGTACGTGTGCTTGTCTATATAACTAGTTGAGGTTGATGTCTCTGTCGAAGTGGGGTGCATGAAGCCTTTTGTTTGTGGGATTCCCGAAA
>NW_021153154.1:2270-2346 GCF_002837175.3 Physeter macrocephalus | reverse complement strand
AGCACAGTTTGTGGTGTAACTCTGCATGCTTATGGGAGAGGCACAGGCCTCCTTGCCGACCACGATCATCCTTCGT
>NW_021153154.1:0-663 GCF_002837175.3 Physeter macrocephalus | reverse complement strand
AGTGTCAGCGTGAGTTCCAACTTCAAGAGACGTAGAGTTCGTTGTGTCACACTGCAGGCATTCTTCGTTTAGGCAGTTCGCTACACACAGAAGAGTGGGTATAGAAAGACGTGTATCAGCGAAAAGCCCTGTGGGTAACTTGTCTCTCTTTTGACTTGCTAGACTCACCTTGTACTTAGGCTGGGAGTCAACCTGGAAACGGTAGAGTAATCGCACAAGGTGTTTTTTTTTCCCATTTGGAGAGCTCCGTTCAGGCCTCGTGGAAGCAACGTGAAAGGCATTGTGGTTGCAGGGCTTTCAGTGTCTGCCGGCATGGCTCAGAGAACAAAATGAGTTTTCTCGAAAGAAACGCTGTGCCTCCACCTCCTTGTTGGAAGCTCCTCCTGCTTTGCTCTACACCAAAAGTGAACCTCAAGGTGAGTACTAGCCTCAAAGTAAGGCCCTGACTTGCCTTACCTAAGGAAAGGCGTGCAGCAGTTCCATCAGCCATTTGTCGCGGTTCTGCTTTAGTTTAACGGCAGGAGGCTTTTCCGGTCTCCTTGGCACGTCGCGTCAGACACCGTTTTGGTTTCACCACACTACGTCCCTCCACGTAGCTCTGGGCCTCTTTAGCAAAATCCAGCCTCGTACGCACTGGAGACTAGCGCTGTGTTTACCGACTGA
>NW_021153153.1:1975-2346 GCF_002837175.3 Physeter macrocephalus | reverse complement strand
TTGTATCAAAAAGACCATAAACCTGTCTATTTTTCCCGCCGGAGTTACTCTGAAGGTACTGAAAAAAACGGCCGCAGCACAAAAGGGTGGCACAGCACTTGCTGCTCTAAGTACACTAGAAAAGTATACACAGGGGGTACAGACGCGCGCATATGCACGTATGTATTATACACGTTTATACACATGTGCCAATACACTGCACCGGTCCCTGCACACGTGTTTGACTGGAGGATTCACTTGTATCAAGAGAGCCCAACCAAATGGAAAGTCAGCCTTTTCATGAAACATATTTACCTCTGTACCTATCTGTCTATGTACAGGTACTTAAATGTTTACGTGAAGATACGCGTGTGTGCACGCGGAGGTATATA
>NW_021153153.1:0-949 GCF_002837175.3 Physeter macrocephalus | reverse complement strand
GCGTGCGTTTTTTCTAATAAGCGAAAATAAAGACAGCTGCCGCAGCAGCTGCAGCAGGAGGATCGGTATACGGTTTTATGGATACGAACCATTTCGTGTATTCTACCGCACTAAAGCAGGTGATTGCACTTCTTCTAGGGAGGGTTTTTTTGACACACCCAACAGAAGGCAAAACGGCGAGAATCCACCTTATGGATGACGCGGGTCTACGGCTTCCAGGATAGAAAATCTTTTTGTAAATGGACAAGGTGCTTTTTCAATATTTGGTAAAAGGTACTGACTTGTTTGCTGGGTGGAGAGTTGGCATCTCAACAAAAGGGACTTTCCTACTGGAAGATACTGCGCTTTTTTTGGCGGTGGGCCCCAGGATTCGATTTCCGAATATTTACTCCTGTGGATATGTATGTGTGTATATCCACATGTACGTACACCCACACAAATATGTCTGCACGTAGATACAGTGGATATACGTAGGTGTACGTATACACATGTGAATTAGCTAATGTCCTGCGAACGGACAGCGAGGAAAGAATGGTTATAGATGGGGTTTTCCTTTCCTTGAAGTATGAGTCTTTCTCTGGGTGAGAAAGAGGAAGCTGTTGTGTGAATAAGAGAACTCTGCGTAACGCCGAGATAGAGAGTTGTTCGAGAACATGGAAGACGAATTCTTTGTTCGTACTCGACGGAACGCTTCACTATGAATAGGCGTCTGTATCTCTTTTTGGTTGCTGACTTCTGCCGTTTCTCTAGATTTTGTTCTTCCAAACGCAGAAGCTGCGACCAGCACAAGAAAGCATGTTTACGTCAAAGACAGCCAGCTCTGTACCAGTAGCCGAGGTGGTTGTACCGGCATGAAGGAAAGCGCGTTCCTGACTCCCTTATGAAGCCCCTTTCTTTTATGACTCGGGTGTTCCCCTTCACCTTGGAAAATTTCACTGCCATGTACGAG
>NW_021153152.1:0-2346 GCF_002837175.3 Physeter macrocephalus | reverse complement strand
AAATTCAATCTTTACACATCGTCAGTAATCATTCCTTGTGTGTGGAAAGTTAGGTATAGTGTGTATTTGAAACACTCAAATCAGGACAACCGCACATATCTGCTAGGGAAACTCTAAACACTAATTAAATGTGGTCCGCTGAATAATGGCCGCCCAAGTTGTCCATGTCCTAATTCTGAGAACCTGTGAACATGTTACCTTATACGGCAAAAGAGACTTCACTTTGCAGATGTGATTAAGTTATGGCTCTTGAGATGGGGAGATTATCCATGTTTATACATGCTGCCCGACGTAACCACAAATATCCTTATGAAAGGGAGGCAGTAGAGCTGGTCAGAAAGAAAAGACGTAAGGGTGGGAGCAGACGTTAGAGAGGAGAGAAGGGGCTAAATTGCTGGCTTGAAGATGGAGGAAGGGCCCACGAGCGAAGGAACACAGGCAGCCTGTAGAAGCTGGAAGAGGCAAGGAAGCAGATTCTCCCTAGAGCCCGCAGAAGGAACCCTGGCCTGCCAACACCTTCATGCTAGCCCAGTGAAAATAACTGCAGGTCTGACTTCCACAACTCTAAGATACTACAGTTTGGAGCCACAAAGTTTGTGATAACGTGTTACAGCAGCAAAAGGAAACTATTACAGCAGGTAAGGGGAAAAAGAGAGAGAAAGGTGTATTGGGTCTTTTTTAGGTAAAGCAAGAGGAATCATTTTAAACTATGTGAAAACCCAATACTTCCCAAAAGTGCACCTCAAGAGTTACACCTTGAATCTATTCTGAATCCTAAAAGGAAAGGGACCTCCCATTATATTATTGATAGGTGTTCTTTCACTACTTACTTCGCCCGAATTTTCGAACTTCCTTCATTAACTGGTGTTTTATATCAGCATTGATTCCTTGTGCCAGAGCAGGAGTTATTTGCGACGTACTTGGCCCAGTTTCCAAAGCAGATGCTACTGAGACTTTTCGATCATCTACAGAGACATTGCAGTTCTTGGTTCCTCCTGTGAGTGCATGACTACCAGGATCGTGCATCGGGTCATCTTTCCTGAGACCAGTGAAATCATCAGACAGAGAATCCACTTGGTCGGGTGGGATACTATCTCCTGCCGTATTCATAAGCTCCGGGGCAGCAGATTTTGACAAGAAGCCATCGGGTGAGAGTTGACCATTTTCCATCTTCTCCTCGTGAACGTCGTGAGTGACGGTAACATCTGGAAACCAAATTAACAAGTGGAGCTGTGACGTAGGTGCGTTATGGCAACCCCACGGGGACAGCCCGGTGCCCCTCAGTTCTGAGGAAATTGTTTCATAAAGCAAGAGGATGTACCAGATGGAGCCTGAGACCCCTCAAATTGAGCTCAGGAAGATAATACGACAGACGCACTTTCTTCTCTTCATGGCGCCATGAATACATATGGAAACCAAGTAAGACGGTACAACTAATAAACAGCCTCAGGTCCCCGGTGCTGAGCGTTTAGCTGCAGCTTGTGCTTTACAAGCTGAAAAGCAGCAAGTCTCACTTGGTGTCATGATTTCTGTCATTGACCTAGGAAATGCCATGCTCTACCGAGCTTGACATCAGATTACATGGCCCCCCCCCCGCCTTCTCCCGCCTCTCTCCCTCAAAAGTTCTGAGGAGACAGAGGTGGTGGCCATTAGATCTGAAGGCTCTGTACGTCCCCCATCACCCCACCCCGAATCCCTGTCAGTATATGATCCTCCTCATCCATGTTTCCTCTCTCAGAAAAGTGGGTTTCTTTCTACTGCAGGTCTGACGCCTCGTCTCCACTGACTCGTCCTGCTCTCTGCCGGGCGCCGTGCCAGGAGCTGGGGGGCGGCAGCCAACAGGACAGACGCAAACAATCCCCGCCCTTATGGCACTTCCATGCTCATGCGGAGGCCAGGCGGTAAGTGTACAAGGATCCCACAAAATTATTACAGTGTGAATTCGTGTCAGGGGAGAAGGAAGCAGGGATGGGACAGAGGGCAGGAGGGGGAGCCCCAGTGGGCCACGTGGTCGGGAAGGCCCTTCTGAGGGGGTGTGCTCTGGGCGGAGCCTGGAGGAGGAGAGAGAGCCGGCCTGTGCGCATGCAGAGGAAGAGTTCCAGGCTGCGGCAAGGGCACGTGCAGAGCCCCGGGGAGGGGACTGGCCAGGGAGCACAGGGCAAAGGACAGAGGCAGAGACAGCAAGGAGGAGACGACAGGCCACGTGTTAGGAGAGGATGGCGGGGCCAGGTCGTGCACAGCTGGTAGACCAGAGTCCGGAGTTCAGATGGTGTTCTGAGTGCCTAGGAAAGGTGACGATGGGTCTTCAGGATGGATGTGGCGTGATCTCATTTCTGTGTTGGCGTG
>NW_021153151.1:1797-2347 GCF_002837175.3 Physeter macrocephalus | reverse complement strand
GTGCTGGATGCCAGGTAACCGAAAATATCCATCACTGTAGCCGTCTAAAGGCTTCTGCGTCAAGACAATGACTGCCTGCTGTCAGCAATTGAGTACAGTACAATGGCTGCGCGCAATCATCCAGCGCCATTTCACTACCACATAGCACCCGTGCGGTTGACACAGACTGTGCATCAAGGAACTCGCCCAGACATTTCCAAATCCGGCGCTTGGCAGGTGCAACTGTCCTATTTTACGTCACTTTCAAGCTAGGCGATATATCGTAGGAAACTGAAGAGTGGTAGAAATCCCACAGAAGTGAGCGAACCAGCATCGGGTGCTCCTGGGCGAGGGCATCGCGTGTCAGTGCCAAGATGCGCTGCCGCACCAAGGGGATGCGAAGCAGTTCAGCCAAGCGTTTGCTCCAGTGGCTTTGACCATCTTTACTCTTTTTGAGTCTCTCCTTGAAGGTATAGCTCTCTGTTCTGTCTAGGGTTTGCTTTGTTTCGGAACACAAGACCCCTGAGGGACGAGGAAGTGTTTAAGTCGTCGCACATGCTTATGTGCACTG
>NW_021153151.1:0-885 GCF_002837175.3 Physeter macrocephalus | reverse complement strand
TTCTCCAATGGGACATCCGGGCGCGTGCGTTTACTGAGGACCCACCGCTTAGAATATCGCAGCCGTTGAGCAAGCTCTTCGGTCATAGGGATATGGAAGGTAGAGCTGCGTTTTGGTCGGTAGCGAAGCAGTCTCTCCTAGACAAGCGCAATACATACCATACGCGTGCAGTGGAGCACTGTGTGACACAGGGAAACAAAGACAGGTTGACTGGTACACGGTTAGTACAACAGAACGGCGCGGAAACCACATCATCACTTGGAGTGGTCATCAAGTTGTGCTTCTTCAAGGACGGCCCAGTGCATAGGATGGGGTGCTTGATTACCTGGATGGTGAGGTGGTGTACTAGTTACCCCGTGTTATGCATGCACATTTGCTGTTGTAGACCATGCGTTCCAGTGTGCCTCCTCGCTCAGTCAGACGGCTGCATGTGGTGGAATGCCGTTCCCAGCACTATCCAACAATACTCTACGATGAGTGTGTACGCACCGGTGACACCGCGCTACCAACTGTATCGTAGTGCGAACTCTGGTTTTAGGTCTGGAGAGTTCCACTATCAACAGCCCCAACTGTCAGGGGCTGGGTGCGCTGAAAATCTTCTCACCAAGGAGAGTGAAGTAGTGTTCGCCTTTCAGTAACTCCTTTTTACGCAGCACACAAGTAACTCGCCACCTCCGAGGTCACTAGGAAAGTTGGCTTTTATTTATCTTCGTATTGTGCAACAAACAGGATGGTGAACCCCCTAGGTGGTAGCCACGTGTTGAGTTACGTACAAACCTACCACACTGTGCTACTTGCGTTTCTGTGTTGTGAAGAAGCAATTAGTTAAAGTCAGAAGAGGAAAACGTGCTCAGCTGTGTCACTTTGGAAGAACGATGGAAAGTC
>NW_021153150.1:1464-2347 GCF_002837175.3 Physeter macrocephalus | reverse complement strand
CGTGTACCCGGAATTCTGTACTTATAAAGCGTGTGTTACTCATCCACTTGTGCATGTGTATAGGGTCTCGTCTCACGTGGAAATGCGCTGGGCGCGTCGCGTTAACTCACAGCACTAAAGATGAGCATCCGGCAGCTACCCGACATTTGCCTTGTAGGTTTTATCGCTCTGTTCTGTCTGTAAACTCCCCAAGGCAACACCAAGCGGAAAAACGCATCTCTATAAGAAGCTTCTAAGCATCACAAAGACAAATTTTTCTTAACACCTTCAGAATATGGCACCGTCCGCAGAGACCCGGCATTTAAGCTTCCAGCGTTGCACCTTCGGACGGTGTCCGACTTTGTGAATATACGCCCCTGAGGAGGCAAAGGCCTTTGCCCGTGAATGCCAAAGTGACGCTCTCCACTCAAGAAGCAGGAAAGCTCTCCGTGGCTGCACATGCGGGGACGGAAGGAAAAGAGAGACATAGACATGGGTTGCCTTTGTATATTTCTATCTACGGCACCTGTTTACTCGGACTGTGCCTGCCAAACTGCACTGAACAACATTGAGGACTCAATCTACGAACGCGCTTTCTATTCAATGTACTGTACCGCTTCGTAAAAATTGTCGCAGGTACTTCGTGCATCTCGCGAAAGATTGGACCTGTGGAGCAATTGCACAAGGTTTCCTAGCAGTGCGTCTAGCTTCTGCGGAAAACGAATTCGGACTGAATTTGTCGCTTTTTCAGCAGGGTCGCTCCATGCAAAAGCTATATGTAGCTGATTGATCAATCCACATGAACCTGTCTAAAAAGAGCGAGTTGCTTTCCTTTGTTTCGGACCCCCCCAACGCCACACTCGTCTAAAAGGACCAACAACTGCCCGTTGCTCGCAATTTTGCT
>NW_021153150.1:0-613 GCF_002837175.3 Physeter macrocephalus | reverse complement strand
GAGCCATCACTCGTCGCAACTTACTGAACCACACACGTTCGTATGCATTCTCCGCCGGCGAACGCTGGGGATCTTTTGAGAGTTTCGACCAATCGTCACCGACGGTAAAGTCGTCCCACTCTGCACACGTGTGTACATAAATAAATCTGTCATCCGGTAGTAAGTAAAAGAGGTGCCACTATGCAGAGTGGAAAAGGATTGTGGCCGCTGCGCCGCACCGCACCATCTGGGGCACTACGCACTCCGACGACGCCCAAGTGCTTGTTGTATTAAATTGGTGAACCCGCTCGTGGCGGCAGTTTCACCTGAGGTATCGGATAGAGCAGCCCCCCGCTTCTGCCTTCCCCCAAGGTATACACGTTCATCAGCGTCAAAAGCCCTCGCCAATCGAACCCTTATACCAAAGTACACAACAAAAATTCCGCAGCAGTAGCAAAAAAGGTGTAGTTCTCACGGAAACTAAGCTGGATCGCTTCTGTCTCTTTCTTAGTTCCCTTTCCTACAGCTTTCTTTACGACACTTAAGTGGGTGGTTTTCCCCCTCTGAATAACTCAACGGGTTTAACCTCATCTTGTCGTCCGTGAAGAAATGTCGTCAGACTTTAAACCCTGCA
>NW_021153148.1:0-2347 GCF_002837175.3 Physeter macrocephalus | reverse complement strand
AAAAAAAAACACCAAAAGCCAAAGCAAATGAAGCTTAGAAAAGAGGACAGGATTTGGCAATTAGTTCACTAGGAGCTTTGTGAGTGCAGCTTCAGCGGGGAGAAGAGACCACAGCAGGTAAAGAAGCCATTGGCAGGAGGAAGGCAGCCTGCGGCTGAGCCATAAATGTACAAGTTTGGAAAAAAGGGAGACTGGAGCTCAATGAGCAACAGCGTCAGGCAAAGTTTTGTTTTATTTTGTGTCTTTAAGAGAGAAGAACTTGTTTATGTTTGAAGGCAAAGGTGAAGAAATCAGTATAGAAGAGATTGATGTTGTGGGAAAGAGATTAATGCAAAAGGAACTTACAAAGAAGATCTTTTTCTTTGAGACTAGAGAGAATGCTAAGGGGTCAGAAGTATTTTCAAGGTAGAAGATGAGCAACCTCCTTTAGAAGGAGACTGATTTATCCATTCAATAAGAGATGGACATCTGCTGAGAACTGAAGAAAAATGGAATTACACACACATGTGCGCACACACAATTTTGTATATTTTATATTTTTTAAAAGTACCCAGGTGTTCCCTTCTTGAAGTGAGTATCCTAGGTGCTTCTTGCTGGTTCTAAGTGGTTCCAGGTGGGGGTGGATTATGTGGCTCCCAGATTTCAGCTTTGCTCAGGAGCACAAGAGCTTAATGATTTGGAGAAGAAGCTGTAGAGTGGAGGAAAAGCTTAAGAAGCAGCTCAAGGCCAAAATGAAGACTTAAAGATAATAAAATGAGCATAAAGATCACCTACAACTCCATCCTTTGTAACTTTTATGCAACAATGGACTCATACTGTTACCGACCAGCGTTCTTGGCCTTCCTCAGTAGAAATTGATCAGAGGCCAGACAGGAAATTCAGGCAAGGCTTTATTGGGGCCCCTGCTGCAGCATGGGGAAGCGAGAACAAACAACAGGTTCCTTTGCTCACTCGCTCCGTGGCAGGGCTGTGGGGGGCGAGCTTATTCCTTATATGGGGTGAGGGTAGGGGTGTGTGCAGGGGTCGGGCCAGAGGAGTGGCTTAGGTGGTTTGCCCACCCCTTTGGTGGTGTTGAGTGCAGGGGGTATGCGCAGTACCGTGCTGTTACTCCCGACACCCTGCTTTTGCTCCCGGCTCTTCAGAAGTGGCAGTTGGCGGGGGTTTTTTTTGGTCTTTTTGTCCATAATTTGCCCCAACTGTGCATGCACGCGGTTATTTTTAGTTCCTTATAGTTTCTTTGTATTTTGTTGCTCAAAGAGACGTTTGTCCAGGTGCAGGCACTGGAGCAAAGTGTCACAGGTCCCAGGACCCAGCCTGTCTCAATACCAGACATATTGTCCTGCAACTTTTTTTGTTTATCACATCCTGGTCATGTTTCCAGGTCGCAAATGTGGATCTACATCATTCTTTTGTATGGGTGTTTTTCCATCATATTAGTGTACCATGATTTATTTAGACATTCTGTAATTGATAACATTTTAACAGTTTCCACTATAACTGCTGCTGCAATGAGCATGTTTGTACATATATCTTTATGCACTTGTGACACTATTACTTTAGGAGAAATTCCTAAAGTTAGATTTGTTGCTGCCAAAATTTTTTTCAAAATATTACACTTATAAGTCTTTTAAAAACCGGAAATGCTTCTTTTCCATAACTTTTGCCAATATTGTCTCTTAATCTTTTAAATTTTTGCCACTGAGAAGCAAAATACCTTCTTACTGTTTTCAAATTTGCATTTCCTTAGTTACTGTCAAGGTTTACGATATTTTTCTATGTCTACTGGACCTTTGTATTTATTTTTCTGGGAATTGCCTATTGCATCGTACAATTTTCTGTTAGACTGACTTTTTCATATTCATTTATATAAACTCATTTTGTATTTTGATTATTAACCCTTTATTTCTAATATATTGCAAATGTTTTATCCTAGTCTGCCACTTTGATTTTTGTTTATGTATTCTTTGCTTTAATAAAGTTTTTAATACTTACACAGTTATATTTATTAAGTTTTTGCTTTGGTATTTTGAATTTTAAAGCTTTCCCAACCCCAAGCTTAGAAAAGTATTGCCCATACATTTTCTCCTAATACATTTTTAATTTTGATCTTACATTTATATCTCTAACCCAGATGAAACTAACTTTTGTAATTAATATAAGCTAGCACCTATTTTCTTATATATGAATACCTGATTGCTTTAACACAATTTACTTCAATCCATTTTTTCCCTGGGATTTAAAATACTACCTTTAGTATATATTAACTTTCTTTTTTTAAATATATATATAAATTTATTTATTTATTTATTTTTGGCTGTGTTGGGTCTTCCTTGCTGCGTGCAGGCTT
>NW_021153147.1:1396-2347 GCF_002837175.3 Physeter macrocephalus | reverse complement strand
GGAGGAGACGTTGCATGCAAGGGCTTCCAAGAACGAAATTTTTAAGTTGCGACATACCATGTCACGCAATTTTTTGTCCATAAAAAGGAAGTATACGCAAGTCAGATCTATGTCTTCTCCTGCGGGACTCCAGATTTCGGTATCCACGCTGAAGTACACACAGGCATCGCGCGGCATCTCTGTACGTACACGTATATGTAATGTGCCTACGTATTTAACTGATTGTTGAGATATGTGGTACATATACATTGTGTTGTGCAGCAAGGGTGGTTCACAAGCCACAAGACGTGGTGCAAAATTTGAGGCTGCCATGGTGTTAGGGCTCAATTCCTGCAAGACATTTGACAACGCACCTGCTAGCAGTCAGCACAATACCGCTTAGCAGGTGTCGTGTTTCACTCGCTCCTACACAAGAGGAAGGCTTATAGACTGCTGCACCAGAATATGGGGGCGTTATAGTGCACGCGCGTGAACCCTTCGCGACTAAAGAAACTTACATAGTAGCTGGAGAGCGGGGTTGAGTCTTCACTACCTTGGAAGATAAGCGAAAAGCATCAGCACACAGGACAGTACGAAGCTGTCCGTGTTAGTAACCAGTATAAGGCTAGAAAAGGCGGAACAGAAAATAACTCTCTGCTGCGAGAGAAACAATAGATGAAGTAACCATGCAGTACTATAGGACAGTGTCGGCTATATTTTGCTCCGTGCGACACCACATTTTTCGCAGCGGCATCGTTCACACTCCCACGACCTGCGCGCGACGATCACGGTGTGGTCACTGAGATCAGTACACGCATGACACGGTAGACGGACGCTGTGATGTGTTTGTGCCAGCTAGATGAAAAGCAAGAGGTCATGAGGTGCACGTTATTTCACGGGTCAAGGCTGCATTTGTACGGTTACCTACGCGGGTGGTGGTAGAGCTGGACTGCAGGTAGTTGCGGAAACCGG
>NW_021153147.1:0-219 GCF_002837175.3 Physeter macrocephalus | reverse complement strand
GCCTGTTCTCTTAAAGAGCCGAATTTTGTATGTCCGCCAACTGCATATACGTGTCTGTGTGTGCGCTCACAAAACACTATGGCGCAACGCGGATGCTGTCACGGGGATGAACATGTGAACACACCACGTCGTGGGGAAAAACCTGGTTCATCTCGGAAGGCCGCTGCATGGATCTTGTTTTTTCTATTGGGATTGCCTTTGAAACAGTTAATAGTTCTT
>NW_021153146.1:1422-2347 GCF_002837175.3 Physeter macrocephalus | reverse complement strand
CGAGAGAGACAGAGAAAAAAGGCGGAGGAAGAGGCTAGAGCAACAAAAAAGTAAGCAACACTGTTGCTGTATGCATTCCCTCATTGGGAAGACGTGAGCGTGACTAGCTGTGGATTCTGGCAACTCGTAGGTGGTCAGGGAGATTAAATTTTTTTGGCCACGGCGTGCAGTTGTGTGTCAGAAAATGCGAAACCTGGCGCTAGATACGCTGGTAACTGCTGCTACAGAAATAGCACAATCCCAGTGTGCAACACGTGTTTGTGATTATGAAGCTGTTTGTAATAGTTGTTTTGGGACGTGAGGAAGTTGTTGTAGGGGCAAAGAAGAAAAATGGAATGCGTTTTCCCTGCAGGAGCCTTTGTGATAGGACACGCAATGTACGTGGCGTAAGACACAAGACGTCGCATTGCTCGGAGGAGGTTATTTAGTGAGAGACTAAAATCTCTGACAATAATTTGTGTCAAGACATTGTTTGGTAGAGCGGACCATACTGTATCTGCTCGATAGACCTTCGAGGTTGTTGCCGTGGTATAGCGGGAGTAAATTCAAGAGTCGGAGAAATCCCAATAGAAGCAGTATTGAAAGTATTCACCAAATGATTTGCAGTGGCCAAGGACGTCTAGCGGCAGTTGTGGGGGCAATTTTCATAGTAACGTCCCCGGAAGTTGCCGTACAGTTTCAAAATCAGAGTAAGTGAGTCACTCAAGTCGTCACAGTACTGATGTCGTGCCAGCAGGAGAGAGTACACTGTGTAAAAATATCAGGAGGGGCGGAGAAGCGGAAAATGAATAGACGTGGACGAATCGCATGAGCTGCTGTCGCGAGATGGAATAACATCTTCATGTTTCAACTCGTTGTTTTGTAATTGATACGCTGTTGCGAATGATGTGTGTGTGTGTGTGTGTGTATTGGGTGTGTATTCGAC
>NW_021153146.1:0-802 GCF_002837175.3 Physeter macrocephalus | reverse complement strand
GCTCCTTTATTATTCGAGATCTGGTAGCATATGATTCTCCGGTGCTGCACTTTTACAGTTCTCTGTGATGTGGATGTGATTGTTGTTGTGTAACTCCGTTGGCAGTGTCACAATTCTTCCGTTACGCATGACAGTTTTTCCTTTGTGTTGGGGTTAGCCTTTTCTTTTTCAAGGGATGCGAGGTGCCACTATATCTTCATCATTAACATTACTGTGTGTTAAATCCACGTTTCCCCCACCGTTCCTTCTCGTCCTTTAACAGACATATAGAGGTAGTATTCTCCTTTTCAAATCTGCCTATGCGTAATTTAGCTTCATTAGCCGTCTCTTCCAGTAGAGCAAACTGTCCTATTTACAGTTGGCATTCCTCTGTCCGGTCTTCTTCCCATTCTCGGAGTTTCGTCACGGAAACAGTGCCTTCGAGTTCCTTCGAATTCATCCCTACAATGCTTTTCTGTGTGTAAATACCGAAGACCCTTCTGCCTTCTCTCCGCCTGAACGGTCAATTTTTATGTATACACGTACAGATCTAATCCTACGGATTTCGTTGGCCGTGCGCATCCGTACTTTGATAGACAATTAGATGCGAACAAGCAAACGACCACTGATTTTTCTTCGTGTCCAGACCTGCTGCATGAACCTCAAAAGTCTACACGAGAAGATTATTCAATTTATAGTCTTACGCAGCGGCATTCGCCATATATCGTTTCTGCCTCTCATTGCTGCGATATGTAGTGGATGTCGTGGTTCGCTCTATCTTCCTCGGTCTCGTTGTATAATATTTGCGTGTGTGTGTGCGTGT
>NW_021153145.1:652-2347 GCF_002837175.3 Physeter macrocephalus | reverse complement strand
GTGCAGTTGGTGAGCAGACAGGCGCTCCTTACCCACCTGGAACAAAGGCGGTGCACTCTTTGCATGACTTTTTCTTGTTAGCATAGCTTGGCCCGTTTCCAGCGTCAGTATACTTGTTAAATGTAGTAGGCGCCCGAAAGCGGCGGGGTTCCAAATAGCCGTGCAGGGGGGACGTCGAGGTACCATCGGCGTTGTACTTTTGTGCTGCCGTAATCTTCGCTGCGGTCTCTGTGCCTTTGGGCATGACTGGCGCACAGCTCCCAAGAGGAAATGTGTCACAGCCGGTGAGTGCCTTCCACGGTCAATGGTAGATTATTTGGGAGTTCGCGAGCGCAACCATCATGCCTCTCTCTGATCGTCAACAAATATCGTCCTGTTACGGCGTTGCAAAAGAAAGTAAACTGAACGTCTGTCGGGTGCTTAGAGTTCAGCAACTGGGCTGCGGTACGGTGACCAGGCACCTGCGTCCATTATCAGCAATATATCTGACGCTCGAATGACTTGTTTTCACCCGTGTCACCATAGACAGTAGGCAACTTTCCGTGACACGACGTACGGCAGCTTGCACAGGTGCACAGACAATCAGCTATTCTGCAGGAGCTCTGCCCACTACACTCATGTGAATTATTGCAGCTGGCGATCGCCAAGCTGCGCCCTGCTCGCTGAGCTGGGGCCCAGCTGTCAAAGCACTGTGTCACCACTTTTGTATGATTATCGGAAGAAAACAAAGAAGCCCCTTTGTCATGCACTTCACGATAACGAGCAGTTGCCCTCTGGAGTCAGCCATCTGTTAGCATCATCAGGATATGTCGATCATCAACAGCCTTCGATTTCATCGTGGGAAACACGTTTTTTTCAAGAACGTGAGGCGCCAGAAGTCCTAAGGTTAGCAGACAAGATTGCCCAGCGCGGTTCATGCCAGGGGATTTTTTAACCGGCGCGTCTCCCTTCATGGAAAGAGCTGCGTTCGATCAAGCACCAGTATCGACCTGTTTAAACACAGCAGGCTGATAACGAGGTATATAATTTGTAACTTAGCTTCTGTGTGACGTAGCACGAGGCGTTGAACTGTG
This sequence comes from Physeter macrocephalus, assembly GCF_002837175.3. Lineage (NCBI taxonomy): Eukaryota > Metazoa > Chordata > Mammalia > Artiodactyla > Physeteridae > Physeter > Physeter macrocephalus. The sequence continues at coordinate 1,274 of NW_021153145.1, read as the reverse complement.
TCTTGTAGCAAGAGTTCCAGGATAGAAAACACTCCTCAGAGGTCAACAGCGTAGCTCCACTCAGGTTGTCCCCTGATATGAAAGTGGTCCATTACTCTTGACAGATCCCGCAGAAACAGAGTTCAAGAAGTGGCCTGTTCTCCTGCGTTGGAGGTGCCAGACCTCATTGGTTTTTTCGTCTTTTTTTTCTTAAGAGCTTCGTGATCCCCTTCTGAATTTACAAAGTCCAGGTCCGGGTGCACCTCTACGAGCAAAGCAACTGGAAGGCGACGAGGGTAGACAAGGAAGGAAGGGCATTTGGTAACAATGTCTCAAGTAAAAAGTGAAGAACTCGACCTGTTGTGTGCGGAAAAGAGTATACTGCCGCAAGTCAGTGGACTAAGGTGTAGTAGTATGTCCACGCTAAGCAGGATCCGTTCAAATGCTTTAGAGAGGTGCCCCGGACGGTCGAGCAGCAGAAGCTAGTGCACTTGTGTTTCAAGTTTTATTAGCGGTGTACTAATGTTGTGCAAACTCCAGCGGGGCGCCAGAATAGGCGGTCGGCTTGTCTTCCATCCACCGAGTTCACAAGTTTAGTTGCTGCCGGTATCCAGGGGTATTCTCTATGCCACTCTCACCTCAT
>NW_021153145.1:0-306 GCF_002837175.3 Physeter macrocephalus | reverse complement strand
TATCCTTGGAATCCCCTCAGGCCCCCGCCTCGCCTTCGTATGCCTAGGATGTGAGTTTTTTTAACAAGTGTATTCGAAGTAAGCTTATATATTCTGCAGGGTATGGAAGAAGCACGTGTTGCCTCTACTGCTGAATGTTTTGTATGGTTGGATTCTGAGCTCCCGTATGCGCTCCTACAGGACGGTCCCAGTGCATCAGGGCAGCCAACAAGATATGCTTGAACCTCAGCTCGTGAGTCGGCAGCGAGCAGACACCCCGCTCACACGGTACTACGGCTTAACAGGAGTATTAGGTCGCTTGTCATA
>NW_021153144.1:1755-2347 GCF_002837175.3 Physeter macrocephalus | reverse complement strand
CTTTTAATCCGGGTTGCGAGGGATGAGTTTTACAGCATGCGAAGGGTCTGCGGACCAGTCGAACTCGCCGATTGAGACACGTAGGGCCCTACAGCACTGTCACGAACGTCGCCGAAAATGGACGACATGCACAAGCAGTGCCAGAATATAGATCGACGCCCTTCAGCAACAGTCGCAAGGGTACAACTATTTGGAAACTTAACCAAGAGAGTACGTGCACATGCCTGGGTAATTCTTTGTTTGGCTGCTAGAGACCACAGTGCAGCACGGCACGTTTTGTACCTCATTGCCGGTTGTGCGTACGGAGCAGTCGGAGATGAGTGTATAAATTGGGGCGACAGAACTGTTGCCACGTTGAACTGTCGGCACGACTGCTTCAGATAGTAAAGTCAACGAGAACATTCTGAGTGGGCATGAAGAGGAACGCAGATGCTGTCGCTGCCGTGATCTACGTGGTGAGAAAGATGAGATGTGAGCGAGCCCAACTATGCGCCGGTGAGCAAACGGCGGGCCTGCTCATCTGATTGTGTTGGAGGCAAGGCGCTTGCCGTGTCCCAGCGGTGGAGCGGGGAGAAGGTGTCAGGAGTCACGC
>NW_021153144.1:0-427 GCF_002837175.3 Physeter macrocephalus | reverse complement strand
CGACAATCTTTTGAAGCTGGATTAGTAGTCAAAAATTCACCACTCTCGGAATGGTAGGTATTCGGATGAGTACGTTTTTTGGTGAACAGAAGCAGATAAGGGAGAAGCTTTGGCACTCGCAGAATCGGAATTATGCTGGTGGATGACATGTACAAACCGCAGGAGTGTCTTTTAATGGAGCACCTTCTTGTCCTTGACATACGGGGAAGCCGTTGGCACGATCTGTGGAGCGTCAGAGCGGACCGACCCTCAACTGGAGTGTCACAACGACAAGAGAGTACGTATATGATATCTTCTCCTGGGGCGTACATTTTGACGCTGTACCGGTCGTACGTGGCTGGAGAGGTGATTGTCCGTACAGGATAGGCGACCCCGGCGTATGAGGTGGAAGACCTGTCGACGCGACCGCTGCTTGTGCCGACCAGTA
>NW_021153143.1:0-2348 GCF_002837175.3 Physeter macrocephalus | reverse complement strand
TTCCACCATGCAGGGGAAGTCGGTCTCATTGCCCTAATCTGAGTTGCACTGGGAAATACACTTGGCTTTGCATTCTTTCAGGACTTCGTCCCTGAAGTCATAGGAGCCTCGCGTGAGCTCCGTATTCCCTGCAAGAACACTGAGTACCCCCAGGCCCCACTGGTACTGCTAAGCAATATCCAGGCCCGTAGGCCTTCGGAGTCACTCTGTGTATGCCAAGTGTAGAGCAACACACTGCAGTCTTTCTTCGCAGAGCTTGATTTCCCCAAGACTCCCACAGCTTCGCGCACACCGTTCTTGCCACTTCCTGCAGGCCGTGGAAGGTGGACACATTGCCGTAGTCTGAGCTGCACTGAGAAAAACACTCGGCTTCGCATGCAATCTAGGACCTCCTACCTGAAGTCACCTTGCCTCTGGGAGAAAGTCGGCTTGCGTTCCTAGTGCAACTAAAGCCCATTTCTTCGTGGAGCACAGCAGGCTTTTGAAGAGCCACAGGCCCGGAGGCCTAGCCAGGGCGTTTCATGGTTGAGGCAGTTCGCTGGATGCGGAACACCGTGTTTCGAGAAGTCGATTCACGGAAACAACCACTGTGTACTCAGTGTCTCTTTGGACTTGTAAGAAACCACAGGGATGTATGCTGCGTGTGCCTATGGAAATGGGGGCCCGACGGTACTAAGCCTGCCTTCCCCGTTTCAAAGTTCCCTTATGCTGCCTTGAAGCCTCCTGAAATTCCGTGATGGTGGCAGGCCTCTAGCCACCGTAGGCATGGCTCTGGGAAGAAAATGAGTATTCTCTAGCTACACGGAGTGCTTCCAAGGCTGTAGTGGAACTCATCGTGCCGTGCTCTAGAGCCTAAGGGAAACTGGACAGGAGCACGTGCCTCGAGGTTAGGGCGTGAGGAGCCATGCACAAGGTGGCTTGCAGCTGTATCCATGAGGTCTTAATGGCTGTTCTGCTTTGTGAAAGGAAGTCTCCTTTTCCGGATTCTGTGCCCCTCGGGTGTGCCTCATTTTCCCACCAAGATCACTGAGTACCTCCAGAACCCTGTGCGCATGATGAGCAACGTCGAGGCCCATAGGTCCCTCGGAGGCCGTCTGTGTAAGCCGAGTGAACGGGCAAACTTTTGCACGTTACTTCAGGAGAGCTACATTTCCAAAGCCCTTGAACAGCCTAAGGACCACATTTCTACCTTCCACCGTGCCCTGGAAACTTGGTCAAGGCCCTCGTCTGAGTTGCCAGGAGAAAACACTCTGCTTACTATTCTTCGAGGACATCTCACCGTACCTCACTCTACGTAAGGTGAAATTCAGCATGCTAATATGGTGTGGCGCTCACGGAACACTCAACGTGAGCACTTGCCTGGAGGTATGGCCCTGTATTGCAGTGCAGACGGGGACGCGGGCAGAAGTTTCAGTGAGGCCGTAGTCACTGCTCTGTATTATTTTCAAGGCAGTAGGCTTTTCAGGAACCCTAGTAGTTTTGCGTGGGCATCGTATTCCTTTCAAAAGCTCTTAGCAGCCTCAGTCTACCCCGTACCTGCCTAGCCACATCCCGGCCCGTAGCCCTTCCGAGTCACTCTGTGTATGCCGAGTGTAGGGCAACACATTACACTCTTGGGAGAGCTTGATTTCCAGAGCACTCTCACAGCTTCACCAACACCTTTCTAGCCAGTTTCACCATGCAGGGGATGTCGGTCTCATTGCCCTAGTCTGAGTTGCACTGAGAAATACACTTGGCTTTGCATTCTTTCAGGACTTCGTCCCTGAAGTCATAGGAGCCTCGCGTGAGCTCCGTATTCCCTGCAAGAACACTGAGTACCCCCAGGCTCCACTGGTACTGCTTAGCAATATCCAGGCCCGTAGGCCTTCGGAGTCACTCTGTGTATGCCAAGTGTAGAGCAACACACTGCAGTCTTTCTTCGCAGAGCTTGATTTCCCCAAGACTCCCACAGCTTCGCGCACACCGTTCTTGCCACTTCCTGCAGGCCGTGGAAAGTGGACACATTGCCCTAGTCTGAGCTGCACTGAGAAAAACACTCGGCTTCGCATGCAATCTAGGACCTCCTACCTGAAGTCACCTTGCCTCTGGGAGAAAGTCGGCTTGCGTTCCTCGTGCAACTAAAGCCCATTTCTTCGTGGTGCACAGCAGGCTTTTGAAGAGCCACAGGCCCGGAGGCCTAGCCAGGGCGTTTCATGGTTGAGGCAGTTCGCTGGATGCGGCACACCGTGTTTCGAGAAGTCGATTCACGGAAACAACCACTGTGTACTCAGTGTCTCTTTTGACTTGTAAGAAACCACTAGGATGTATTCTGCATGTGCCTATGGAAATGCGGGTCCGACGGTACTAAG
>NW_021153141.1:0-2348 GCF_002837175.3 Physeter macrocephalus | reverse complement strand
GGAGAAAATACTAAACACAGGCTGTCTTCTTGCAGACATATGCTCCGCTAGACTAACAGTAACAGTTGTGGAGCCGAATTACGCGGACGTGCTGATGTGACACAGTAGCTACATACGTAAACGTCTAATGCAACATAGACTAATCCGCTCCGCAACACCTCTGCTGAGAGCGGCAAGGAAGGCGACCGCAAAGCAGGTCTGCAAATCAAAAGCTCTTATGAGCAGCTTGCTTGCATTCGATGACAATTCCTTCGTCAATAAATCAGAGACATTTTCTAGCTTCTGCTTTGTTGAAAAATTACGTGGTCTACAAGGCAGAAAGGCTCGCAAGATACGAGAAAGGATGTGTACCGAATCGTGTTACTTGGTCCGTCCGCTTGCTGTTACTGCCACCTAACATCAACAACGGGTCGGGGCGTACTTTCACCCAGCGCCCCCGAAAGATCGTCAGCAGAAGAAGCAGTGCATAGCAATGTTCTGCGAGCGGCCGTCGCATTACCTTGTAGCGGTCCGGTGTTTGACGCAGTAGCACTTCTGCAATGAATTTACTCCGTTGGTATGCCTTCCATGTAAGGGCCGTCTTATGGTTTGTCAAGCATCTGATCCTACGCCTTCTAGGCAGTGAAAAGTACGACGTGAAGAAGCTCGCACAAAGAGTGGCACGGTTACAACCTGCGTGAGAGGAAAAGATCACGAGTAGCTCGATACGTGCACAACTACCAATGCGTCAGGCCGGACGTACGCCTGTTCCAACGGCGGTGTCGCACAGGTGTATTTACTTTTTTGAGCCGTAGCGGCAGACAGGGGAGCTCGTGCCTCATATCAATATATTGCCTACACAGATGTACAGTATATGTCATCAGTCCCGTCCTTCTGCACATCTGACCAGAGAGTACAACCTTTGAGCGAAATGAGACAGCTCACGTCGCACCTCACTGCTTACCATGAACATCAGCCACACTTCTGTATACCTCTGAACCTAACAGCGGCGTAGCAGCAGCCACAACTGCGCACCTCGGAACGTAACAGCGGCACGGAAGAAACGTTTTGTTACTGTATGCCACCGGGGTGAACTGTACGTCACCTCCGTAGAAGAGCACGGTTCGGGAATGTAGTGCTTCTTGAACTGTCCGCTTTTGCACAGATTGAAGGCGTCTGTACTTGAAGAGATAGTCAATATAGAACGAAGTAACCTAGTCTGCAGTGTTCCGACCCCCTTATTCAGTCTCATTTTTAGCGCGTAGCCCTTTCTCACCGCAGGCGACCGTTGTGCCGTGAAAAGATGTCGCAAAGGATTTGTCACATACACGACTGAAATTCTCCGTCGCTACGCGGACCGCGGCGTAAACAGAGGCAACACTTCTGGGAGCAACGCAAGGTGGCCACGCCCCGTCTAACCTGCTGAAAGAGTTAATTCTGTTCTTGCATGCAATACGACGTCACACGGTCAGACAGACTGCTGGCTTGACAATGCCAGGAGCGCGCTGCTGTCACACACGTGAGACGCTTCAACGACCTACTATCGTGTACAAAAGGAAGCGAATGTGAGTTACGGTAGTATCAGGATGTCATACCTGCTACACGAATGCAGCTCAAGCAGGCCGTCGCACATCATGAAGAAAACTCAGATTTCGTGTGAAACAGATGGCCGCATCAAGATTATTGACCTGCCGTTTGCCCATATGCGATTGCCGACAGCTGTGATCTTCGGTTAAAGCGAATACCGCTGTGCGTTCTGTGCTCGTGAGTTTCCTTACTCTGTCAGCGAGCTCATTACCGAACATCAGAATTGACACGCAGGAATAGAAGTCCACGGTTGCCGTGCAACAGAAAGCAAAAGATCCACCGCAAGTATTTCATAAAAGGTCGGGGAAGAAATAGCCTGTCATTTGCAGAGGAAATAACAAGGCAGTGCCTTATCCATTATGGGACAAACAGGTGAAGAGCAAAACTATTCCATCCCGTACACGACCGTATACAAGCACAGTGAACTTTAATAAATATCAGTAGCCGTGGGCATTTTAACACAGAAAGGCTGCATATCATCATGAAATTAGTAGACAATACTGAATGAGTTTCGCATATATATGCACCAGACTGCTGTTGTCCTTGAGCTTCACTTGAGGCTTCCAATGGCACACGCGCTGTACAGACATCACGTAGACGAGGGAAAGCTCGTAGGACAAAAGGAAGGCACTCGGAAACATGGGCAGATGGCGACGGCTGCGCACTCTCTCAGCAACTGCTATACTCTTCCCCACGGCAGCACAGCTTCACTGCCGCAGTTAGCACATGGTTCCTCAGTGAGCTCAGTTGTGCTGTTGCTCTACAAGTCTCGCTTCCATCGC
>NW_021153140.1:1047-2348 GCF_002837175.3 Physeter macrocephalus | reverse complement strand
ATTCAGCATATCGTAACACTGCTGCTGCAAACAGCAAAGGCAGCGGCAAGCAACAAAATGCTGCGCAGAGACGGTCGCGGCTGCAAGCCATTATTGCGGCTTCCTCAAAGTTGTTCGCCCCTATTGAGCTATTGGCAAATGGAGCAGGAGGAACAAAACGACAAAGAACAACAGAGAAAAGCAAAACAACTGCTGCTGTCCAGTACTACTGGCCTCATCATGATTCGACTGGCAGCAATTCTTCTGTAGCTTCTTCTTCTGGCTTTTGGCCCTACACTGCACCGCGGGGGCATTCCTCCGCCGTTGCGAGTCACGCGATTCATCCTACCTCGACAGCATATATTCCTGCTGCTTCTGCTCCTGGTGCTGATGCTGCTGATGCCTCTCCAACAAGTAGTACTTGGAATGGAAATTTTTCTTCTTCCTCTCCTTCGACTCGGCGGCACCCTCCTTTGCGATCGAGCTACAATCCGTTTACGTCCACGTCTGCTGCTGCTGCTTGGATTTTTGCTTTTCCTGAACCTACTGCAGCTAGCGACCATCGTGTTGCTGTCATTTATCCTGCCACTTTCGACCGCATCGTCTTCGCACCCCAGCTGCCCAGCGCGGCTTCGGCGAACATAGGCACAGCCGTAGAGACGGGAACAATAGCAGATGCAGGAGCAGCAGAAGCAATCGAAGGGAAAGCCCCGGGAACAGCAGCAGCAGGAGGCCAAACCAACGTGCTCTTGCAGTCGGCTGAAAAGAGGCCTTCTCCTGCAGGTGCAGGCATTAGTGATTCCGCAGTTGCTGATTCGTCTCAGTTTGCTGGCGCCTCTTCTGCTACTGCTGACGTTGCTGCACCCTTGTCTCCTGCGCTGCCTTCTTATGATCCTGCATCTGCTACACTGTACCCAAACGCTGTTTTTTTGCCTTCCGGTGTGGTAGTCAGTGTTCCGGGTGCCACAGGAAAGAAGACCCCTAGGGAAGAGCAGCAGGTACGGCCACAGCGGCATGTGAAAATGCCGGAGAAGCATTACTCACAGTCACACGCCTTGCTTGCCACGAGGGGAGAAAGTAAGCCGCGGAGTGCTCTGCGTGGGGAGAGGGGATCAGAAGAAGCACTGCAAAACCTGAGAGAGGCGATTACTAGATGGCACGCCGGGAAGAAGGAGCAGGTAGAGGGGCAGCACTGGCGCCGGGCAGAACCACTTCAGCTGGCTTGGGTTGTGCACCCACAACATGTACACGAGTGGCAACTGCAGCAAGAATATCTGCCGCACGCGCAAAACGGAGAGGAAGAATACGCTGGTGACGATTTT
>NW_021153140.1:0-452 GCF_002837175.3 Physeter macrocephalus | reverse complement strand
TTTGTTGCTGGGCGAGCGACCAACGGCGACAGTGTTACCCGTGCGTCCCCCAGTGCGGGGGAAGATCGACACGCATACGACGAGGAGAAAGAAGACGCAGGAAGAGAAGAAGGATCAAGAGAGACAGCAGGAGATAGGCACAAAGGAGCAGCAGGGCCAAGGGCGGAAGAAGCCGCAGTAGAACTTGATAGTGCAATAGCTGTAAAGACGGCGGCACCTCTAAGGCCGGTCGACACAGCAGGCATTCTGAAAGTGCTCAGCATCGGTAAACCGTCACAAACCTCGCCAGAAGGTGCTGTTGCAGCTTATCCTTCGTCGAGTGCGGCCGTGCTGCCGCAGTCTTCTCCAGAGAGTGCAAGCCAGCAGCAGCAGCCGCGGCAACGGCGAGATGCCGTGACGAAGCCACAATGGAAGGCTGAAGGCTACGCTCCTACGTCTGTTGCTCACGTTTC
>NW_021153139.1:0-2348 GCF_002837175.3 Physeter macrocephalus | reverse complement strand
TTGATGATGGCCAGTCTGACCTGTGTGAGATGATATCTCATTGTAGTTTTTTTGATTTGCATTTCTCTAACGATTAATGATGTTGAGCATTTGTAGTGAGGTGGATGGACCTAGAGTCTGTCATACAGAGTGAAGTAAGTCAAAAAGAGAAAAACAAATACTGTATGCTAACACATATATATGGAATCTGAGAAAACAAAAAATGTCATGAAGAACCTAGGGGTAAGACGGGAATAAAGACACAGACCTACTAGAGAATGGACTTGAGGATATGGGGAGGGGGAAGGGTAAGCTGGGACAAAGTGAGAGAGTGGCATGTATATATATACACTACCAAACGTAAAATAGATAGCTAGTGGGAAGCAACCATATAGCACAGGGAGATCAGCTTGGTGGTTTGTGACCACCTAGAGGAGTGGGATAGGGAGGGTGGGAAGGAGGGAGATGCAAGAGGGAAGAGATATGGGAACATGTGTATATGTATAACTGATTCACTTTGTTATAAAGCAGAAACTAACACACCATTGTAAAGCAATTATACTCCAATAAAGATGTTAAAAAAAACCCACAACTCTCTTTATAAAGGAGGAGATAATCTTAAAAACAAAAAGAGATCCAAAGATAAGCTATCCTCAACTACTGATAACTTTCAGATATTATTTAAAAGATGCTTAAAAAATTATAGAGACTCTTCATAGAGTCTATCATGGAAGTCAACAAAATCAGTGCAACATTAGGCAGTTCAGTACAGTGAACGTATTATAGGCATGCAAGCAGACGAAGAACAGTAAGATGACTGGCTCAAACTATGACCATCAGTCACTCTAGGGAAAAAATACAGTCCTCAACTGTGTTTTATTCCACTCAATTCCAATCTTCTTATAAAGCATGAAACTGCAGGGACTTAACCACACCCTTCACCATGCCCTTGTCTCCCACCCCCTTCCTTCATGCCCTCACTCTACAACGTGGGTTAGGCAGTGACTGTGTCAGTCAAGTTGAAGACGCTCCTCTTGACCTCAAGGTGCTTGTTGCTTATTGTCTTTTCCTTTCATGAGAGAATCTAGTGGAGGCAGGTATTTGCCCACAAGAAATATCAGCTGTTCCTCCTTGAGCACTGGACTATTATTCAGGTATTTAAGGGTAGAGTGTTACGATATCTAGGATTTGCTTCAAAACTACAATGAGGTATCACCTCACAGCAGTCAGAATGCCTATGACATAAATCACAACAAGATCCTTTTTGACCCACCTCCCAGAGAAATGGAAATAAAAACAAACAAATGGGACCTAATGAAACTTAAAAGCTTTGGCACAGCAAACGAAAACATAAACCAGATGAAAAGACAACCCTCAGAATGGTAGAAAATATTTGCAAATGAAGCAACTGACAAAGGATTTATCACCAAAATTTACACGCAGCTCATACAGCTCAATAACAAAAAATCAAACCACCCAATCTCAAAATGTGTAGAAGACCTAAACAGACATTTCTCCAAAGAAGATATACAGATTGCCAACAAACACATGAAAGGATGCTCAATATCACTAGTCATTAGAGAAATGCAAATCAAAACTACAGTGAGGTATCACCTCACAAAAAAATCTACAAATAAATGCTGGAGAGGGTGTGGAGAAAAGGGAACCCTCTTGAACTGTTGGTGGGAATGTAAACTGATACAGCCACTATGGAGAACAGTATGGGTGTTCCTTCAAAAACTAAAAATAGAACTACCATACAACCCAGCAATCCCACTACTGGGCATATACCCTGAGAAAGACGTAATTCAAAAAAAGTCATGTACCACAATGTTCATTGCAGCTCTACTGACAATAGCCAGGACATGGAAGCAACCTAGGTGTCCATCGACAGATGAATGGATAAAGATGTTGTGCATATATACAATGGAATATTACTCAGCTGTAAAAAGAAACGAAATTGAGTTATTTGTAGTGAGGTGGATGGACCTAGAGTCTGTCATACAGAGTGAAGTAAGTCAGAAAGGGAAAAACAAATGCCATATGCTAACACCTATATACGGAATCTAAAAAATAAAAATAAAAATGGTTCTGAAGAACCTAGGGGCAGGACAGGAATAAAGACGCAGACGTAGAGAATAGACTTGAGGACACGGGGAGGTGGAAGGGTAAGCTGGGATCAAGTGAGAGAGCAGCATTGACTTATACATACTACCAAATGTAAAATAGATAGCTAGTGGGAAGCAGCCCCATAGCACAGGGAGATCAGCTCGGTGTTCTGTGACCACCTAGAGGGGTGGGATAGGGAAGGTGGGAGGAAGACGAAAGAGGGAGGAGATATGGGGATATATGTATATGTATAGCTGATT
>NW_021153137.1:1800-2349 GCF_002837175.3 Physeter macrocephalus | reverse complement strand
GGAGTGACGACGTGTCGCTTGTGATGAGGTGAGGCTGCATCATATTTTGATACATGTATACGTGGACTGGCGGGCTGTCGTTGCGAGAAGCTCATAGCACGTGCGCTTCAGCACCCTTGGGAGAGCCCTTGGCGACGAGCAACACGAAACCGACTTACAAACGAACAGCGTAGGAAGGCACAAACTCAATAGGGCAACAAGAGATACCCGGCGTACAGTGACTGGATGCGATTCAGGTGCATTCTTGACATCAGAAGAAATGCAGAAGACTGCTGCAGTGCCTGCTGCGCACCCTACGAAGCAAACGCTCTCCGGCATGATCGTACAATGCTGCAGCAGATATACAGGTGCAGCCATATGGCAACTTCTCCGTTTGACCGAACGATAGTATCCATTGAAACTGACGTCCTGCATACGCATCAGTTTCCCTGAAATGTACAGTTTATAATTCCGGTTGTATCCGCTGCCGCCTTCTGACAACGCCTCTGCTGTAGCTAGCGTACAGGGAAGTCGGGCAGATTTATCTAATCGCCTTCACAACTGCAACTC
>NW_021153137.1:0-1737 GCF_002837175.3 Physeter macrocephalus | reverse complement strand
GAGAGCTACACTGTAAACCGTGAGCGCCGCAAAGAGCCTTACGCGCCAGTAATGCTGAGTATAGTACACAAGAAATGCACACCTCCTCACCCGTGTTTTGCTTAACATACACAGACGTAGTCTCATTGTCGCAGCGCAGCAGCAAATGTCCCCAGCACCATTCCAAAAAACGGATGTCGCAAGTATCAGCCTGCAAAAAGGAAAATAACCCCCTCCCATGGAACCTCAATGCAACAGTATGAATATCCGCCCAGCCAGCGTGAAATCTCGTCCCGCATCCCTCTACTTGTTCAGGCGACATTTGCTGCAACACCTAAGACGTTAAAGAAAGTAAAAACGGAAAATCACCAGTGCCTCACTTATCGTCGTCAAAGGACGACATTGAAGGAGGCCGTAACAATGGTGCCACTCAATCTTTGTATATCGCGGAATATTACGAAAACTGTGAACTTACACAAATTTCGAGCTGCGGATTTTTATATGCATTTTCAACCAGTACACGGTCTCTTCTGTTTGGCTTTGGCTGCCTTTGTTACAGACGTGCGACAAGTCCACCGAACACGGATACGCATGGGATCACGGGTAAAATCATGTCACAGATATCCGTTTTACACTCAGTATTGACAGAGAACAAATCCCGTAGGCAAAACGCCTGTTGAAATGATGCAGAAGGGTATACCTGGAGTACATCCTGATGGCGACGTCTCCACGCCTTCCGCCGTTAACATCTTATCAGCTTTTTACTTCTGTGTTGGGCACCCTCGCCCGCAAAAACGAACGTGTGTTTTCACAGTCATCTAGGGCACTTTTACACTGTAGTGAAAGGCCAGACACACCACCTGTGAGTTCAGCGATACCGCGGCAACTTTGCACTGCAATCAAAATAACGCACCGTCCGGCCGTTGCTGCATAAGGTGTGAAAATGATGATCGGTCTCCCAGCTCACGCGGCTGTGCACCTTGTGTACGCCTTCCGCAATAACGCCTTCACGTGTGTCCCTGTTTACGTCCGATAATTCATTTCCATGCCTTGTCGGTGTACGGTCTCCCTGCACAAGTTCATCATTTGAAGATACCTTGTGTGGAAAATCTTACACTAAGTCCGTTTTAAAAAGTGCAACCCGTGCACATTAACAGCTCCACTACCAATAGTGTATAAATGAATCAACAGCTGAAATCCAAATACGGCGAACGTCCGCTGTCTCCATAATCTACGCATTTTCATCGTGGAGGCGCTACAGCCTATGCGTTTGCGTATTTAGGAATGCACAGGAAAGGAGAAAAGCAATCTGTATCTGAAACTATTCAAACGGTTTGTGTGTGCAGTAGATTACAAAGCACCTCTCACTCTCTGGTCGCAGCTCCCGCACCAGGCATACAGCGGGGCTTCGCTGAGTTTATCTGCGCGCTTGCGCCCTCTACTCAGTGCGTCTCTCAGTGGTATAAGCCTGTTTCTTTCCCGGCCTCTTCTCAGGAAGGCTTCCAAAGGAATTTACAGTTCCCTCTGCAACAAGTGATGTTTTCACACTCGTGTAAATTCACACTTGCCAAAGTGTGTGCGGGGCACTTAAAATAGATCCATATCATCATCACCGATGTCCTCGTCTTCCACCTGAAATCAAACAGCACACCGTGGCGAGACGGTAGACAAGGATAAGTCGGGCTGGACAGGCTTAGCTGCAGAGCAGGCACCAGCGCGCACAATTACACACATAAGGGCGTCAACAAACACACTGCC
>NW_021153136.1:0-2118 GCF_002837175.3 Physeter macrocephalus | reverse complement strand
TTGCAGTGCTTGGGCTTCTCATTGCAGTGGCTTCTCTTGTTGCGGAGCACGGGCTCTAGGCGTGCGGGCTTCAGTAGTTGAGGCTCACGGGCTCTAGAGCTCAGGCTCAGTAGTTGTGGCGCATGGGCTTAGTTGCTCCGCGGCATGTGGGATCTTCCCAGACCAGGGCTTGAACCCGTGTCCCCTGCATTGGCAGGCGGATTCTTAACCACTGCGCCACCAGGGAAGCCCTGGGTGCTAAGTTTCTTTTATAGAACAGAGAGGGGGCAAGTGAGGAGGTAAAGTAAAAAGCCCATATGTTTTGCAAATATCTTATGGTTTCACCAGACTCAAGGAGGGGATATGTTAATTTCTTCTTTCCTGCAGTCATTCACAGGTGGCTTGGGTCAGGATGTTTCCCTGTGAGCTGAACAAAGGTATTTTAGTTTAACATTCAGGCAGAGGGGGCAGGGTTACCTGAGACGGGGCGTTATGTATGCTTCATGCTATAGGCAACATCCTTTTAGTGATTAACTTGTAACAAAAGCAACAGAAATCAAAGGTTAAAGTAAAAGAAACAGATCTAATATGGAGTCAGATTTGTTCTTCCCTATTACAATTCCCCACTGTCAATGTCCATTCCACAGTCTTATGGGAAAAGGGGCAATGACCCCTCTGGCTACTTCCTGCTAAATAGGGGTGATGTGAGTGATTGCAGAATGGAATTGATCAGCCTTGGGCTGATAAGAATATTCTATTCTAGTCTAAGAATAGTCCTTAGAATCTTTGGTAGATAGGACAATTCTCAATTATTTGAACCTGATGAAATCCCTCAGTCCTTCTGTTGTCTAATTTGTAATTGGACTTGGGGGTTTTGGTTCCAGTTTCTATACATATCTATTAATTTTAACTTTCCGACTGTGTCATAATTACACTAGATTGCTGTGTTGTTCAGTTGAACAAGATTAAACAAGTAGGTTGACCCACCCTTCTCCAGCTATAATGAAATTGCAATCTCAATATTTATCTTTTTTGTAGAGCAAACTTAAGTCTTCTGAGGGTTCAGAAACCCATTACTCTCCAGGCCTTTCGGGAGTTGGGCCATTTTCTGATGACAGTGGTGCTGCTTTAATCTGAGTGTGATAAATCCATGGCTTTTCTCCAGCTAACTTGACAGATGAGTGCATGGTAAGTAATACCACATGTGGTCCTGTCCACCTTGCAGTCAGCTGAGCTTCAGGCCCTTGTTCTCTCCAGGTTTTAAGGAAGACTCAAGTCTCCACCTTGCAGTCAGCTGAGCTTCAGGCCCTTGTTCTCTCCAGGTTTTAAGGAAGACTCAGAAAGGATGTAAGGCTACTTCAGTTGGATAGGCAGACCTGTTGGAGGCAAACTCATGAAGAGAGGTCAGTATAGTGCCCCAAATTTTAACCTAATTAGCAACAGCTAGATCTTTCAGAGCGTTTACAGGTTCCCTGGTCCAGGTAGACACCTGTAATGGCCTACCATAAAATATTTCAAAGGGGCTTAATTTAAGCCTGCTTCTGGGAGCCCCTCTGATCCATAGCAGGGCAGTTGGCAGAGCCTTATCCCCAGTTAAAGTATTCTCTTGACCTATTTTAGCAGTGCTTCTTTTTAATGTATGATTCATTTTCTCATTTTTTTCCTGTTGATTGTGGTCCCAGGATGAATGTAACTGCCCATTAATTTGTAGTGCTTTAGACATCTATTTGTTGGCTTATGCTAGAGACAAAAGCAAGCCTGTTATCACTTTGAAGGGTGTTAGGCAGTCCAAACCCGGGGATAATATCCTTAAGGAGGGCTTGAACCACTTCAGAGACTTTTCCTGTCCTGGTGGGTTATGCTTCCACCCATCCTGAAAAAGTGTCCACAAACAGTAGCAGATATCTGAAATTTCCTGCAGCTCAAGGCATTTGAGTCAACTTTATTTGCCTGTCCTCAGTGGGGCAGGTTCCTCTGTGTTGGGTCCCCATCTGGGGAGGCCTGACAGCAGTCTTTGGATTATTTTTAGCCCAAATCATGCAATTCTGAGTGACTCACTGGGTGGTTTTTTGTAGGTTAGGCCCCATTATATACTTTTTTTTTTTTTTTTTTTGCGGTACGCGGGCCTCTCACTGTTGT
>NW_021153135.1:2089-2349 GCF_002837175.3 Physeter macrocephalus | reverse complement strand
ACGTGCACTAGTGTGGATGCGTCGAGCTGGACGCTCACTTGACTCGGATGGTCGTCTCCACCACTTTTTATGGAGTCACTGACATATGCGGCCTGACACTCAAAACGTGACTAACGCTTTCTCTTGTCTAAACATGCAGAACTCCACACACACAGTTTTTCAGCCCTACACGCATATACCTGTACGTTTGTATTGCCTGTCGGTTGATCTGGAGACGTGTAGCAGAAAGGCAGAGTCTGCGCCGTTGCGTGTTTTATGAC
>NW_021153135.1:0-445 GCF_002837175.3 Physeter macrocephalus | reverse complement strand
GCAGCGACAGCAGAGCTGCAGGAACAGCTCAGCAGCACGAGCACGAGGGACAACAGGGGTAGTGCGGCAAGCACAGAGACAGAAGGGCAGCGAGGAGAAAGCCGCAGCAGCAGGGGCAACAGCAGCAGATCAGAGGCGGTAGTAAAAAGGCAACCGCTGTGCTAGGTCGCACGGGTTGAGGGAGCACACGAGAAATGTTGAGCAACGCCGAGCAGCAGTCCCCAGGACGACGACGATAACGATGGCGTGGGCAGCACGTGAGGGAAGTCCTACAGCAGGAACCAGATACGGCAGCTGGTAGCAGAACGGCAAATAAGGATGAGGGGACGGACAGGCTTACAACATAGCAGAGCGTGAGACGTCACGGTGAAGAACGAGAGGCAGCAGCAGCAATGCTGAAACACACAGGAAGTGAAGGGAGTCGCAGTAAGGAGCAGCAGTGCAC
>NW_021153134.1:1433-2349 GCF_002837175.3 Physeter macrocephalus | reverse complement strand
CGATAGGGTAGCGGCAATCCCGCCTCCTCGTCTTGCGTTCTATGTTTTCCATGTGCTCCATCAAACGACACACAAGACTGTCGTTGGTGCTTCCATAGTAGGTGACTTCGCAGTTACCGGGCAGCTACAAGCAGCAGCAAGCAGCCGACCAATACTTGGTACAAATATGCACAGTAGACCGCTGCGGGGAAAACACCGAAGAATACTGTAGGCTGTATCAGTTGTGTATATCCACTTACAAACTATCAGGAAAGATATGAGTGAGCAGCGAAGGCTGTACTGTGACGAATGCGGACGAAAGAAGTTGCGCGTAGTCTGGAAATGCGGTCGTCGGAAGCAATCACCCATCTGGGTATTTAGCGTGGATATGTCACGTCACGTTTCGGGGTCCCAAGAAGAGCTACGCGTCGATATACGCAGTACGATGTAGCCGGTGGGGCAGGAATTGGTTTTTTGTTTTGTATGGTAAGTACATACATTACTCGTGTCTACGCGTACGGCATACACGTGAACGTTTACCAGCGTACCGCGTCGGTGGGGACAATGTCTTTGAATTAACCTTCTCACGTCCTGTTCCCCTGAGATATGTGGGAAACGGAGATTTGGCGCGGAGGAGCAATTGTGTGATCAGTGCGACAGTCTTCACGTGTAATGTAATACATGAAACGCGTACCAGAGGTCCCACTTACGTACCATAAACCTACGGTGGCTGCTATGTTGCGCTCACCAGGAATGCGGCACGGAAGCCTCTGTATGTAGTAAAAGTGCTGGAGCTCGTGTGCGACACCTGGCAAGGAGCCCTCACCATCCGCACAAGTGACTAGTAATTTGTAGAACAGTGCCTGTTAGAGACGTGAAGCACGTGACAGTACACTCACCCCAAACACTGGAATATATACATCCACCTGTCGTCTGG
>NW_021153134.1:0-353 GCF_002837175.3 Physeter macrocephalus | reverse complement strand
AAGATAACATTCTAAACATGTGGATGCTTTGATTCCGTGACACAGCATCTTGCGGTAGAGCTTAGTCTTTCGCGATGGTGCAGTTGGGGGCTGCACTGCTGTTTCAAAATCCCTCTAAAACAAAATCACCCCGTTCGCTAACGCCTTCCATTTCTACCGCAAAGACATTGGCAGAAATTCTCGAAATAAACTCGTGTACACTGCTGGTCTGTCAAATACGGATGTAAAAAGAGTTGCACGTTCTTACAGGTGTGCATATCCTTCGACTCGACGAGAATCTACAATTAGAGGACCTTCAGACACAGGTGAATTTTTTAGGTGACCCCGTACGAATCTACAGATCCTCTTCAACT
>NW_021153133.1:0-2349 GCF_002837175.3 Physeter macrocephalus | reverse complement strand
CAACGCAGACCCATACTTACTCAGCTACATGCATGCTTTCCCCGGACGATGGGCAACTCTCACCTTCCCGACTTACACACTAACAAAATAGTGCAACTCCCGAAGGATGTTGTAAATTCGCAACAGACGATCTGCAGGCGCGCGAGCGGCCTTTCCATTATTTGTGCTCGTTAGTGCTTGCATAAAATTTTTGTTGATGAGCTTACGGATTAGTGGGCTGAGTTTCAGTTTTTCGCCCGACAAAACTCGCGGTTGTATGATAAGACTGACTGAAGAGACTATACAGTCTGCATTGCTCGTCGGCGTCCACGTCTGTGGACATCTTACTACATAGGGATGCAGGTATGAGCGCGGACACGAGGTGCTTGAAGCGTTGTCTTTAGAGGTTTGACGGGCAGAATAACTAGGCTGTACGGACGTGCATACTGGATTAGTCTCTATACTGGCCGTGTACCTTCCACACCGAAAGAACCGGATTTCTCTTCATGCGTCAACGCCTGACACGGCATTTCGGGCCGACGTCCTCCACCCTGAGTTCGCCATACTGCTAATCGTTACACTTACTGGTATTTTCCAGCGGGCAGTGTTATGCTTGTAATGTGACCCAATATTTTTACGAGTTAACAAAAATCCTTGAAGAGTTCGGTAGTCCGGAAGATCATTAGATAGTTCGTTGCCACGAGGAATAATCGCACAGCCTGCTTGCTCATCATCCAACAATGGCACATAACCGTGTACCGCTTCCTTCGCTCTTCACTCTTCCGGCTGAATACCAAGGATAAGTTCTGCTTGTGGAACCGACAAGTACCTGTAATACCGCAATGGCGTCCCAGTGTCAAGTATATTGCGTCGGAGGAGCAAATAGCAAAACTTCCACGGCCCATCCGAAAAAAAATGCAGATTCTGTCGTAGCAGTTCGTAAGGAAACTGTAGAGACCTTTCTTTTACCTGTGATAGGTTGTCTTGGTTGTTTGGCATCTATCGCCTGCAGTGGTTGCACTGAATCAGACGTAGATGTTCA
Organism: Physeter macrocephalus; assembly: GCF_002837175.3. Classification (NCBI taxonomy): domain Eukaryota; kingdom Metazoa; phylum Chordata; class Mammalia; order Artiodactyla; family Physeteridae; genus Physeter; species Physeter macrocephalus. The sequence goes on along the minus strand of NW_021153133.1, from coordinate 1,328 downwards.
TACTATTAATAAGAGCAGTACAACGTATCTAGATGGAGCGCAGCCAGCAGGTCAAGAGAGAGAATCTGCTGATGTCAACGAGACTCGACCAAGATCAAAACCCTGCTCACGTAAGCTACGAGATGGCAGCTCGCAACGCTCGAGCGCGTGGACTCGAGCGAACAAAACACCGCTCCACGGTCCCTTCAGTGAAGGAGAACGGACTGAGAGAGAGGAAGGCAACCTATGTGCAAAGTGCCGTTGCAGCCTGCAATACCAGTGCACAGATTCGGTATCCGCGACAGCAGCGCAAGTAGGCAGCATCATGAAGCCAGCGGCAGCAGGTACTGTACTGCGGGGATCACTAGCAGCAGGAGGAGACACAGAAACAGGGATGCTGCTACCAGTAGCAGGAGAAGCAGTGGCACAACGAGCTGCGGGAGCACCAGATTCCGAGTTTGGCGCGTTTACGGAGACAGCGAGCAAAAATAATGCGGTGGCGCAAGCGGCGTCACATACACACCATTGCTCAGTAAGTTGCGTTGACCTGAAGATCATAACAAGATAATAAGCTCGATTAACGCACAATGGATACCTGTACCGTCTCGATCTTTACGCTCCGATATGCAACCTTCAAAATCGCAACAAAACCGTGGGCTCCGCCCTGCGGATCATCGCATAACCCATGTATCACGTCGAAGAAGCTTGCACACATGGTCTAAGATGAGTCCATTCGCGTCTTCCCAGGTATATGCACATATCCAGATTAACACTCTCAAGTCACAAGCATGAGAACGGCGATGAAAGCATACGCTTTTTCGAGCGGATAGGCAGGCAACGCAGGTTTGTTTTTATGCGTGCTGGTCGGGGTGTGCGATATGAAGCAGAGGCACTCAAATGCACCTCCATAAAGTCTCTGCTGGGGAAAGCGAAGAACTGCAAAAACCGCAAGTTAAAACGCTAGTCGTCCTTGCGCAGCTGCACCGTTGAGGGAGAGAGCGTCACGTGCACAGAGTAAACGTGTCAGAAACTCCGTATCTGATAAGAACCATAGCAGGTCGGTATATGTGCAGGTGAAAAATGGCCCAGGAGCTGGATTACCTGGATAGATAGGTACAATCAAGATAGTGCTGCGTAGAGCTGCTGGTGCTGCGCGTAGGCTACGCCTGGAAGGCAAAGGGTTTCAGCAACTGATGCGATTTACAGTAGCTGAACAGGTCCGCAGCCGTGTTAGTTTCAGAGCGCGACCTGTCGACGTACTGCAGGGTATATATATACCTATATCGAGCGAAGATTGTCTACATATCCAGATATAGATGTGTCGGTATTCCGATGGAAAATTCAAATTA
>NW_021153131.1:1539-2350 GCF_002837175.3 Physeter macrocephalus | reverse complement strand
CACGTAACGCTGACACATGTAGAAACTATAGTCGAAGGCAGCAAAACACCAGCAGACCCACTGACTGAAGAACCATCCTCAAATGAAGTTGCAATAGTAGTGCACCTCACACTAATTCAAGCAAAGGTAGTAACGAATAACTTGTACCGAACGGTTAATGCCTACCGTTGATCCTACAGAATCACGGCTCTGCAACAGAGCACTTTCTTGGACACTGTGAACCACTGCGACAGAGAAACGAGAGGAACATCCGTGTTTTAAATTTCTCGCAGCGGTCCACTTCGGTCCCCTCATGTCATCTGTGCCTCCCACAAATGACTTGTCTCACCTACTTACACCACCATATTCACGTAAGTCGTGAATCAAGTAAGGTATACTTTATAATTCTAATTTACCCGTGTATATCGAGACGAATCCTCAAGTTGTGCCTATCACAGGCAGCGACACCAACGAAAGGCATTTCAACCGATTTCTTGGCTCCCAAGGGCTTTGATGGAATCTCTGGAGTTGCTTCTCTTTTCTCGTACTTCTTCCGTTTGAAGTGCACCCGTTTCCGCCCCTCCCCTACGTGCTTTAGACGTCAATGTTTCCTTTCACCAGTTGTTCACGTCACAGAGCCACAGGCGCACTGGTGTACACAGCCATATACACAAACAAAGAAGCACGCGTCTGCAATCACTCGCGGACACCTCAAAAAACTTCCCACGCCATCACTTCGTCTCTTCTTCAGACAGTGTATAGGCAACTCAACGTTAAAAAATTCTGCCTTTACTGGGCAGAAGCCGACGCAGTCTTTCTTTCCGCAACGCCC
>NW_021153131.1:0-565 GCF_002837175.3 Physeter macrocephalus | reverse complement strand
TCCCACAGTCTCGTTGTTCCTGTCACTCTCAGCGGCCTTCTTACTGCTACTAGTATTGTCCTCCTTAGTACTGACACACCGACTTCCCCTGTCCTCGGGGGTGTCTCTACAGTTGGGGGAATTATCTGCACAGCTGTTCCGTCGAGAGCGGTCTTCTGCGGAAAAATCTCGCAGAGTATGTTTCTCACAAAGAGGGGTTCCATCGTGCGCAAAGGCGTGCTGCGCACCTGCGGAATCGGCACATCCCGAGGTGGATGAACACACAAGAGTTGCCTTGCCGTTGCGACTGTTGCTGTTAGAGCTATCGTCTCTTCCCGCACACTTCTGGGCTGTCTCACTGCCGCAATCAGCTGCATCAAGAGATCCGACTGCTGCCTCGGGCGGTGGCTGTGACTCACCCGAAGAGCTAGGGGACGTCGCCCCTGGTATATCCATATCTTCTGTTGGACGGCGTGAGGCGGAAGCGCTTGCCTGCTGTTCACGGTCGTGAGAACTGCCCGCCTGTGGGGACTGTGTCACCCGCGTAACCACAGATGTGCCCTCGAGTTCTTCCTCCTGAGCAGCA
>NW_021153130.1:1604-2350 GCF_002837175.3 Physeter macrocephalus | reverse complement strand
AGGCCACAACTGCTGCTGTCCTGCTGTGCTGCTTCTGTTGCCGTTGTTGCTGCCGGGTCACGTGCTGCGGCAGGTTTCGATGGCGGTACCTCAAACGTCTTGCGAACTTCTGCTTTTGCATGTGATGTTCTCAAAATATCTGCAATATCGCGGTGCTGACACTGTCGATCATGGACGCCTCTTCTTCTTTCGTGCTGCTGCCGCTCCTTCAATGTCAACACGTTCGCAGAAAGTCAATGATAGGATAGTGTAGTTGAGCTAAATTTATGTGCTCAGAGAGTATTCCTCACGAAAGAACATTCTATGCATACACCATGGAGCTTGTATCGCGTGTCTACCACAGATATATGTACAGTGCATGATGCCCTGCATCTATATACAGACAGGATCTGTGTACGATATATAATGCTGCTTGCACGTGTAATCCTGGCGTATGCACGTGTACCACGACGCCGTAACGCTCCATGGCTTATGTTTTTGCTGCTGGCAGTTGCACTAGTGCTACTACCGGCAACCTGTTAATGATAGAAAGTATATACTTTCACTTGTGCGTATGAAATAGGTGTAACTACAGTAAGGCGTACACGCGGGCATCTTCTCATGGTGAAGAGGCCCGGATACGAGCTGACACCAACTCGAAAATCGCTTACTCTTCATCATTGCAGGAAGGTTTACTACTGATGGAGTCACATATTTGTTTACAGCAGTAGCAACAGTGGGAATTTATACGTTATGGTAGGAATAGT
>NW_021153130.1:0-585 GCF_002837175.3 Physeter macrocephalus | reverse complement strand
CTACTGATGTTTGAGGGAGGTTTTTATACTGGTGTGTGTGTGGAGCTACGCGTGGGTGTACATGCAACGAAGATACTGACCCCAAAGCAGAAGCATACAATTACGCAGTAGCGCATAGGCAAGTAGTAAAGCAGGACTGGCTTAAATAAGAAATAACGCTAACGGAAGGGAACAATGCGGTGGTGTAAAACTAACATTGGGTCGCTAGCACGCCTGCGTCACATCTAGACTTCCAAGCAGATTTGTGAAACACCGCTATCACCAGCCCCACGTGCACTGGAAGAACGTGAGCGCACACGTAGCTTTCATACGTTGACACGCTCAATGTTTTATGCATATATACCGGTGCACACAAATCCTATACACCACGGTGGCTTTTATTGAGGAAGGTCACAGGCTGCACTTGGTCTTCATATGTAATTCATTCACGAGGTCTTTGCTACAGTAAGGAATGGTATGCATGTGATCTTTCATTTTCTACTAAATAGCAGTTTTCATCGAACGGCTGTACAGCTGACACCGCTCCGCAGTTCCATTCTTCCGCACCAATAAATCCTAAGTCGGAGCCACAAGGTCGAATTACGG
>NW_021153129.1:0-2350 GCF_002837175.3 Physeter macrocephalus | reverse complement strand
AAAGTAACGACAGAGCATAAGGGAAAAACGCGAAATTCACTGTCGTATGAGTGTGCATGCAACGTCACGCTCGGCATCCAAATTATGCCGGCGTCCACAGAACTGGACCAGAGCGGCACACTGCCACAACGCCCACGGTAATACAGTATGACTCCACTAGTAAATTACTTTTTATAAATGCTTCGGATTTCTCCTCCCGGCGAAGCTGGATTAGATTATACGTTTGAGATCACAGAAGGATGGGCGACTGGGTCGGTAGTGCACGTCCAGTGTGCTGTGAAGTTCGTGCTCTTTAATCTTGCTGCCGTGAAGGTGTTTAAGATTTCCGCCACGTGCCAGCAGTGAGTGAGCCTTCCACCATGTATATTCCCCATACACAAGTAGCGGACAAAGGACGCACCGAGACAAATTTGCCACGTATTCGCCGGTGTCTTCTGCCATACGCACGTACCTTCCAGGTGTAGGCCACGCATAGAAGGGGAAGCAGGGACTCACAGCTGAAACACACATACTGCAGCACACACCACTCCTGTGGAACGGCAGACGTACACGTGTACTTTGCGGAGTGCAGCCGTTATGTAGCACGGGCACGTTCGTATGTATATACATGTGTAGATATATATACCTATATATATATACATGTTTTTCTTTACCTGGGTACACCTTTGTACACTGACGTTGCACAAGCGGTTTCGCCACTGGGTCTAAGCTCGTCCACGTCCAACGTGGACTCCAGCACAGCCTGAATACGTGTGTGTGCAGGTGTACATAAATCTGTCTCACAGCCTGAATACGTGTGTGTGCAGGTGTACATAAATCTGTCTCACAGCCTGAATACGTGTGTGTGCAGGTGTACATAAATCTGTCTCGGAGAGGTACAAACAGAAGGACGTGCACCTGCAACAAATAACCTGCACTGCTTTTGTTCCCATGCATAATTTCCAACAAAAGTCCCAGCCGGCTTGCCTGCTGCTGAGGGAGAAGCTGTAAAGTAGTCAGAGCATCTTCATTAATTCTTCCCAACAGCGCTCGCACTCGACAGACGGTTGTGGGGTTATGCAGCGCAGTGTAGTCGTAACTGCCTCGCCACGATTCACATCATTATATCTTCACACGCGGCAAAAACAAACGTAAGCTCTGTTGTGATACGTAAACCGTAGTGGCAAGCAGGAGGTGCTCTTCCGCACGCAGACATGAGCTTTCCAAAGAAATTAAGATGCATGAGCCAACGTGTTAGCCGTGCATCTGCTTGTTGTCTTCATGCGCTTACTTGTGTCATTGATCGCGAGAAGCGCTGTTCAGTTGTCCACCGCCTTACATCCCTACGTTGTGTACTTATCGACTCATGGTTTTTGCAAGGTGAAGTTAGCCGTGCCTATCAGTGACTGCGTCAGGCGTGCAGTTGCCTGCGACATTTATTGCCCTCGTCTCCTTGCATTTTGAGGAATCGTTAAATACCTATGTGCGCACGTTGCTACACAATCCATGCGAACTGCTCTGTGCATGTCTTTGATTAACTCGGGTCTAATTCCAAGCTACGTATATGTGAGGAATGCCGGCAGTCGTTGGACTGCGTCTACATGCATAGCAAAACTTTTACACTTAGTCACGGAGTTTTTTGAGAATAAGGTACGTTCTGTGTTCGTGTCAAAAAACACTCTCCTATGCGACGGAGGAACCCAACAAGGTGTGATGCACACCCTTCATCGAGTCAGCTGATAGTGTAGTGTTACTGTCTGTTCAAGAACAGGGGGAGACGTGCACAGGAATTGATTAGCTAAAAACTTTTTGAGGCTCACTAAATCAGTACCAGCCACGTCCCACTTCTCGTGGGAGGTACCACCGTCGCCCCTGCCAACCGTGGTACATCCTCAGGCCTTGCGACCCGATTTCGTGTGTCGCCACATGTCACAGTGCTGGTTTCATTCAGTCGCACTCTCTCTCTCTCTCTATATATATATGTGTACACAGTTGTACACACATAAACACATAGAGATAGAAAACTACATACGTGTACAGTTGGGGTAATGCGTGTCCTGGCATACACCGAGCTTTCTGCTGCATTGCATTTCAAGGGTGGTAGGTAACCTGTTTTAATAGTCCTGAGACTCTTCTCCTTTCCATGTGGCAAAACAATTAGAGTTCTTCACGAAGCGGCCGTGCGACGTCGATGACTTTCACTGGACTCCCCCCACCTGTAAAAATGATGCTCTGTTAAGAAGTGTCTCTGCGTCTGCGCTTGTCCTAGTATACATAAACGCATATATATCAAACACACGCGAATATGTGACATACCTCTCCGCTGCATGGGGGTCGCATATCCGCTATTTTCTTTTTCGTAAGCGCCCCG
>NW_021153128.1:1586-2350 GCF_002837175.3 Physeter macrocephalus | reverse complement strand
CAAAGCCGCTGCTGTACAATCCAAAGCCGCTGCTGTACAATCCAAAGCCGATGCTCTTCAACTCGGGAAAGTGTTAAACAGTATATTGGGAAGATATACCGTCACAGCTAGGGACGGAGGAGAAACCCTAAATATACGGCAACTTGAATTAGACATCCAAATTCTGTCTTCGTTTCTGTCTCTTGTTGTCTCCCTTTGTTTGTTGTTCAGAATAATTTGAGGGAGTTATGGGCTTTGCTAAATTTTGTTGTGCAGGATAATTTGAGGGAGTTATGGGCTTTGCTAAATTTTGTTGTGCAGGATAATTTGAGGGAGTTATGGGCTTTGCTAAATTTTGTTGTGCAGGATAATTTGAGGGAGTTATGGGCTTTGCTAAATTTTGTTGTGCAGGATAATTTGAGGGAGTTATGGGCTTTGCTAAATTTTGTTGTGCAGGATAATTTGAGGGAGTTATGGGCTTTGCTAAATTTTGTTGTGCAGAATAATTTGAGGGAGTTATGGGCTTTGCTAAATTTTGTTTTTCCTTCGTTATTCGCGTCTTCGGCGGAGTTTGAGCAGCTGTTCGACCTCACAGGGACAGCAGCACCAGCCGGCGGGGGCGAGGGGAAGTCCTCGAGGTTCTGGTGGGAACGGCCGGAGTTCCATGACTGCGGCGCATCTTATACCGTGCAAATCGTACTGGAAGGCGGAGAGAAGTGCCAGCGCCTGCGTGAACCCCTCGTGTATCCTGCACGCCCTAGAAGGGTGCGAGGGTATGACTGAAC
>NW_021153128.1:0-971 GCF_002837175.3 Physeter macrocephalus | reverse complement strand
TTCCTGTGCTTCGACTCTACGCACCTCTTTTCTGTGTAGTGCCTGCGCACACATGCGTCTTCTACCTAAGCACACAGTGCTATTTCAGCGCTGTTTCTTCCAGCCATACATGGAGTAAGGAAAGGTTGTCTTCATGGCATGTAGTTTCTTCTCCGTCAAGGTGTTATTACTACCACGTAAGGAAAGGCGTTTTGTGTGTAGTGGGTTATCATGAGAAAAAGGGAGGTAATCCGGCACTCGTGGACAGAGGAGGCGACAAGTGCAGCGTCGCCGTTGACTCTAATAATCGGCTCTGTCCTCTGCTCTGTGCTGAGCCACCTCCATGTTGTCCCCCTTGGACTATGGGAGCTCTTCGCTCAGCTCTGGCTCGAACGGCTTCCCAGTTTTCGACTCACGACATGTTTTTCCAAAATGAAATTCACCTGTGCTGGTGTCCGGGGTCCCTTTTCTGGACGGCACCGAGTAATCCTACATTGCGTTAAGGCCCGGCGGTACACCTGCAAGATTTTCGAACGCGGGGGCGTCCGGCGTCGGGGCTGGCCCATCTCTTAAAGGCGTCAGAGGCTTTTTGGAGTACGTGTTGCAAGCGTCGCGTTCTCCCTTTATGAACATCAGGTTTCACTCAAGATGACTTTTCTGTGTTTTATACGAAAAGTGAGGGGCAGCGGCGGGATGGGTCACAGTGGCGAGCCAAGGAGTGTGCCATGACTCACGAACAAGACCACAGCGGCTGAACCATCGTCACTTCGTCGACGGGGGAGGGGCGATAGGAAAGTCAATACGAGGCCTCATACTGCGGAAAGGCGTCAGTCTGTCACGACGAAGCGCAGGCCTGCAGCTCGAGGCCTCAGGGGCGACCCAGTGTCACTCAGTGTTCCGCCGTCGAACAGAGTTAACGCCGCGCTTCTTGGGTAGCGAAATTTGCGTAGCCTACCACCAACGGCGGTACTTGTCTTCGTTGGGAGGATCAT
>NW_021153127.1:0-2350 GCF_002837175.3 Physeter macrocephalus | reverse complement strand
GTCTTGCACCAAATACATGTAAAATATGTATATAAATGTATCAACGAAGCCTGTGGACAAAACATACATACGGGTAATCGATGTGGTACAATGAAAGACCCTTTCCATTCAGGCTCCTGAGTAGCCACCTACACAATCAAGAGTACTGTAAGTTTACATTACTGCCTCTGCCCCTGCTGTTGCTGCAACTACCACTACTGCTATTGCAGCCATTACCACCGCTAACACTAGACTTACCCTGGCTTGCGCTTACGTTTGCTGTTCCTTGTGTACGCATCGATGAAGACGACTTCTTCAATCATCTTAGTTGCTTTATTCTAGTGGGACCATGGGCCTGCCAACCAGCGTTTCCCAGTGTCATATTTGAGAACTCCTCAGTCCATCTGTTCTCCGACTCGATGCAAATATTGTGGGTTTCCATTGTCGTAATCGGGGGCACTCTATTCTACATCGCCCTATCAGTTATACACTGTCGTAATCCAGCGAGAACCTCGTCGGGTCCTCCTTGCTTTACTAACGTTAGACGACGTCTTTTGCTACATTTTAACGGCGGGTTAGGTGCTGCGAAGGGTTAGTCGGTTACTTACGGCGTTCAAACAGGACCAGCCACAAAGCTTAATAATATTCATTTGTTTCTGCCACAGTCGTATGATCGGTTGATACCACACCGTCGATTCGTGGTTATACGGAAACTGGCAAGCCACCGAAGCTGGAGAGACGCACACTTAAAATAGCACAGGTGGAAGGATAGGTATATATAGGTAGTCGTACACTCTTACAAACATTCAGTGCAGCATTCAGTGAGTTGTGCGGTCTGTGTAGGATGGAATTGGGGCCTGTTTGCCAAAGTTGAATGGAAGTGCTCCTTCTGAGATGCTTAACTGTCATCAGTGTTTAGTTCAAGCTTGCTCACCTACGTTGTTGCTAGGTGTGAGGATCCGTCAGAACTGCCAACCTCCAACCCATGATCTGTCAGCCTCCGACGCATGATCTCTCAGGAACTGCCAACCTCCAACCCAGGCTCTGTCAAGAACTGCCAATCTCCTACCCACCTTGCCCACTCAAGTGATTTGCATCCTCTACCGATTTCTTAAACTGTATATACATTCATATGCATGTCCATGTTTGTTGTAAATCATTTCATGCAAAAACTGCTGTGCCCTGAACATCGCTCTTTGTAGCGGACGGTGAGGGCATTTGCGTGGCTAGTTAATTATTTGTGTGGTGTATAAGTATACGTTTCTCGCGCGTACATATGCTATAATCACAAATACCGCATACTCGGCAAGCTCGACGAAATTTTCGCGCGGGCAAGTCTACTCTGCGTTTTGGAAGGAAAGCATATCACGTGTTTAACCGTTAATTCGTTTCTGAAGATACACACAGCTTGATACACTCCTAATATCATAAAAACCCATCCCGGTAGCAACGTAGTATCCAGTGTTACAACGGATACATGTACCATCACGTCAAATGTCACATCACTTGTGGACCCTGGCTGTGCAGTATTCACCATGTACGGTGTCATTGCAGAATTGTCGCGCTGCCATTTACGAAGCGAACCCCCCACAGTCTCATGCCAATGGACTTCGCAACATGTCCTTCCTAAAAATTCATTTGGCTCAACGTCTCGTGTCCTCCTCTCGTGTATTCACGAACATCTACAACTGGTTGTGCTCGTTCCTCACGAGCACCACTGTTTGTGCGCGGCCCCTGAGCAGCTGTTCTCTTGATGCGGAGTTTATTTTTTTTATTGTTTCTGCAAGTGTTCTGTATTCTGTTACTGCGTCCTGTCTGTAGTACAACGTCTTCGAGTATTCTGGACCGCCAAGCCCTTTCAAGCACATAGGTTACTAACTGGTCGAGGCGATCTGGCATCTGACATCGCTACCCTGGATTAGCTTGCATCTGCCGCTGGTGTCGCCGTTTTCTCTCACCGGGTAGGCCGACAACTTACAAAGAGCGCGGCGGATGAGCTACTGTTCATGTGACCCCCTGTCACGAAATGCTTGCCCACTGAAAAACGTAACACATAGGGGATACGCTTCAAATAACATTAGTATATGTACCGCTCCTAGTGCATACTCATGAACAGGCTTGTGCACGCTTGCAGGTGGAGAGCGCGCAAACGGGCACAATGTTACAATCTTTTGGTGTACGTACAGCTTTTTAAACTGCTGTTATTAAGGCACGGTATAGTCAAAACCTAGTTATAAACAGCACCTTCACCTGTCAAGAAACAAGAAAATATTTTGTTTCTGTGCCCAGAATTCTGATGTCCCTCGAAGTTCAAGATCTCGAAGTTCCTGATCTTTACGCCACTGACACCTGGCAGCTCGGTGCCAGTGGC
>NW_021153126.1:1649-2350 GCF_002837175.3 Physeter macrocephalus | reverse complement strand
CGGGTCTTCTGATGCCACCTCAAATCAATCCGTAGCCAGCGTAGGAAGAAGACGCACGGATAATACAACAATACTTCTTGTGTGGTCGCACATGGCACAGAAGGAAAGAACACTTCGACAATGTTGCCTTCATCTGATGAAAGTAAAACTGCAGGTGTGTACGTCGAAGGAAGATATACGCTCACACAAATATGACTGGCCACAGCACAGACGGGCACACATGGATGCTCATAAAGTATTAAGCGTGCGTGACGCATATATTAACGTGGGTATACGCTCTAGTAGGTTTGTGTGTGTAAGCATCCACATGAGTACGGCCATGCTTATGCTGTGATATTGCTTACGTACAAGTAAAGCAGGAGTGCAATGACGTGTAAGCCTTTCGTCGGAAGCATCAGCTCCTGTTTCGCTGTACGCGATATCCACAGAAGGAGAATAAGCATGTTTTCAACGTGTAGTGCTTCTCTTTGGCACTCCAGATGGAAGCTTGGAGCACCGCTGGGAAAACAGTGGAGAGAGGGAGACGTGCTGTATCCCATGGGAAGACGACTTATGCAACAGCGTGACTATGCGGACAAATATCTCAACTTGGTGATAACGTATCTACTTACGTGGGGAGTGCAGTGCACAGAGCAACAAATGGCGAGCTGGTGAGCGAAGCAGCCTGAAGAAACAGACAGCTATAAAAAAAAATAAACGAC
>NW_021153126.1:0-1130 GCF_002837175.3 Physeter macrocephalus | reverse complement strand
CGGTGTGCAGTTCTTGTCCCTCATGTGATCCACGAGCAGCTGCCATGAAAAATGCACTCCACCCGAGAAGTGTAAACAACAGTTACCTGAAATATCTGCGAAAATGTCTCCATACACGTACATGTACAAGTATCGTGATGCACACATTGCTTTCTTATAACAATGTATATATGTTAGTGTGGTCAGCAGTTATATGAAGTTATGCACTAGCTGTAGCACGAGGTAATAACCTTCCACTTCGCTAGGCAGAGCGCTACACCGTAATACATGAACTAAGAATTATGGTATCGAAACCGGATGAGAAGGTGGGAAGTATTTCAGGAACTGGAAATGTCACACGCACTCATCGAGACGTTGAATGTAAGTCTGTGACGCCCTTAGATACGGTGAAGTAACGTAGTTGATGCGTGAGAAGTGCTTTAAGCAGGAAAGTATCACTGTTTCATTTTTTGTACGCAACTCGTAGGGGCAAATTCCTACGCATCCGTATGCACGTAACTGTATCAGCAGACAAACAGTCCCTCTACCATAAGACATTGGCATTTAGAGAGAGCAGGAAACTTGCTTCAAAACTTCTTCAGAGAACTCCAATGCGACACACTTGACAACAAATGACTCTGAGTGTATCTATGAAAGGACGGTATCTATTAGTTATGCGTGGTGAACGAAAGGAACAGAGACGAAAATGACTCTAAACAAGGTCGTAAACACAGTGGAAGTTTCCGTATGCCTTTGATGCACCACCGCGGAAGGGGAAGTAATACAAGAACCTTGCATCTAAGTACGATATATAGAATGACGTAGAGTTGGCACGTTAATCAAAGACGGGGAAGTAGAGATAATATCGCCAGTGACGTAGGAAAAAGGATGCAACGATATGGTGCTGTTTGAACACTGGCAACAAGCGGAAGATCGCAGCCTGCCATGTGTACACTGTGTCTTGTCAACTGCACCAGAAAGAGTGTGTTAGCCGTACTTCGATTCCCACGCGTAAGTGTTTCAGTACAGTAGTGCAGCACCACACACAGAAACGTTCTACCACTCAACTGCAAACACGCGCCGTATACTGTGCACGTGGATGAAGCAGTCTAGAGAGTGTTGCACTTAAAGTTTTGACCGGTTTCTACGTG
>NW_021153125.1:0-2350 GCF_002837175.3 Physeter macrocephalus | reverse complement strand
AGATTTCTTTTTCTCATCTCAGATAACATAAACTCTTCTCACTAGTGCTCTTGGTGCGGGGTGCGCATGGAATGGTATTGGGCTTACATATAATTCATATATTTTCCAAATTAGTGTGCTCGGACATGCCGCCGAAGCCATTGATTCTCTATATTTGTTTTTGTCTTTTACTGTCGCCCTATCACATCCTCTCAATATCTGGTTAGCTCACGCAGTTGGAGTGTGTCAGTGCGATATGTCGCTGACGCTTTACGGGTCTTCAGAAGGTAGAAGTTGTACACCTGATTTATTGGAAGCCAAATAGGGTGCGCCGTAGAAGCTTCTGTTACAGTGCAGGATGAATTACAGTGGAATGCGAGGTGAAAAACAGGGAAGTGGGGAAGGAAATCTTCGTCCGTGTGCATATCCACGAACCTACATATATCCCATTCCCGCCGTGTCAGAGGGTGTTTATCTCGAGATGATGTACACCTGTAACGCAGACGCTACTAACCACTCCCAGACAGGCACGGACGTGGAAATGGGCAAGTTGACGCCTTCAGAAATTCGCAAGGACCCGGCAAAATCGGCGGAAGTCTGTGCATACGTTGAGGAGAAGTAGAACATCTCTGACGTAGACATTTGACAGAAAACACAGGGAAAAACCCTCTAGAAGTCACGTCGCTCAACCCCCTAGAAGCCACGTCGCTCACCCACGTGTACGTACACCCGGGCTCCCACATGTGAAGAGGGGGAGATATGCTCACTTCTCCTCGTCTGCGACTGTACACCTCTCACTTTCCATATCTACACGTGGATACGCCGTTGGGTGTGTCTTACACATACAAGCTCTTTCACGTATGGTGTGCCACTGCGTTACAAAAGGAGTCGAATAAGGTGTATCGCAGCACTCTGTGTCCTGCGACTGTGTGCGACTAACCGGCATTATCCGTGATGTCCAAAACATAACAAGCCAGCGGCGCCGACCAGGACCTCGCAACTCTTAAGATGATCTCCCGCTAGTATATGCATCCGTAGATAATTTTGGACACATACATGTTTATGTAAGCGTACTGGCCTACATTTAGACGGCTGTAGTTATACGAGTATAGAGGCGCTCTGCGTTTGAGGTCCATTATATGCCTGTCTGCCTTGCACTGGAAAGGACCCGACAAAAATCTGAGAATACCCCTTCAAATGTGAATCTCTCAGTTTATCGGAATGGCTACTCCTGTTTGCTTTCCGTGAACGGAAAAACACGCCGACCAACCTGTACTTCACGCTGTGAAATGTGGTGAAGCTTACAAGCATGACAAATAATGGACATGCCTGTGCAAACGCATTCGTAGATGCCTTCGCGAGAGATATATCCAGATGTAGTGACGTACGAAAGCCGCGGCTAGAGGTGTTGCTACGTGAATACAGCTTCTTGACGCATTTAGACGTAAGGTATCCGCAACGGGTCGTAGAACAGTAAATTTGCCGGAGTGAGGGGTAGGCAGCACCCCCAGAACACCTCGACTTCTAACACTATACTTAGGTCCGGATAGACGTGTCTACGGGTATACACATACAATTGCGTATGTCGTAGTTTAGCGGGGCGAACGTGGGTGGAATCAGTTTTGCAGAGGCTATACAAACTAAGAACACGGGGACTGGAGGTTTCCTTTTGAGACGGGGACATACGTCAGCTTAACTCTCCCTCCACTGTGCGCATCATTTCCTCATACCGCGACGCCTCAAAACTAACAGGATTAATTACTATTCGAACTAAGCGAAAGGCGTCGTCGTATCTACCGTGCACGTTCATGTGTAGGTTACATATAGGTATGCTTGTAGACATGCGGACATACAGAGATTAAACCAATTAGACTCGTGGGTTACTGCTGTGTACGCCGTCGATGCAGGAGCTATACTTTGAATAAATACCTGAAACTGTGAGACTGCAGATGCACGCATGCCGCTCTCTGTAGCGTCAAGTGCCGTTGCGCATGCACAGACTGGAGGGGGGCGAGAAAAACAGAACTAGATGATTCTGAGTTTTGGCGAACGTAAACAGATGCAGAAATGCTGAGAAAAAAGCGGGGACACTACAGCTCTCTAAGCGTTCTCGAGTACCGCGCACGACACAATAAGCAGAAGTCGCTACTCAAGTGGACCAGTCCAAAAGGAGGACCCTCTGGGTGACTATGGAGACAGTGATAAGACACTGCTTGTCGCCTCTACTACTGGACGTTCCACTAGGTGCACTGTGTAAAAACCTGCAACAGCGGCAAACAAAGTGGGAGCCAAGAAGCACCTCACGGTGACATGCAAGACATTTTTCCACTTACTAGGCTTGCGGTTGCACTCGTATGCACTGCAGCCATCC
>NW_021153124.1:2111-2350 GCF_002837175.3 Physeter macrocephalus | reverse complement strand
ATCCGTTTGGATATGTGTATGTGTATGGATATACACGCGTGTGTAAGTACGACTATACAATTCTGCTGATTGCATGTATCGCCATGTACATAAGTAGCCTGCGAACGCCGCCATCTCACCTATATCTCCGTCTCGGCATATATATTGTTGCGGATAAAGGGAACCGTGCAGACGTTTCTTTCCCTACGTATGTGTATGTGTGTGTATGTATGTTTATCCTTATGCAGCAGACAACCGCC
>NW_021153124.1:0-713 GCF_002837175.3 Physeter macrocephalus | reverse complement strand
TATATATATATATATATATATGTCTGTATGCCTCTGTGCTTAGATGTGGTTCCGTATGTGCGTGAATATGCGCTTGTGTGTGTGTTAGTCTGCGTGTGTACGTGTATGCGTGTGCGTGTATACCTACCTGTGTGCCTGCGTGTGACGCGTGTGCGTCTCTGTGCGCTGCAGCACTACTTTTCATTGATCCTTTCTCTACTCTTTCTGGCTTCTTCCATAGCCTTACTCTCATACAATTGGTGAGCCTTAATAGGAAGAAAACTTGCTGCCTGGCGCCTACCACGGGATAAATGCATTCAGGTAGATACATCCAGACATAAAAGAAGGCATATGCCGGTGCAGATACAAGTACGTGCACAGGCGCATACATCCGTGGAATGCTCTTGTTCACATACGTACACTCTTTATAGCTACAAGTATGTAACTTGAAGCAAACCCACATACTCGAAGGCATTTGTAGGTGGAAATGTCTACAGGTAGGTATGCAGACACTGGCGTACTTCTATCCGTATACTAACAACCTCTGGCATACGCGTGTACGAGTAAAGCGTCGCATACGTCTGTGCGCCCCGGTATAGACGGTCTGCAATTAGGCGCGCGCCTGCACGTTTGTGAGCGCACTGTGTTTATCGAGGTGTAGGCGCGTACTCGTTGACAAGGGCGTACACAAGCATGCAGGAATATAAATATATACGTAAGCGATCCCACGTCTG
>NW_021153123.1:1145-2350 GCF_002837175.3 Physeter macrocephalus | reverse complement strand
GTTGGTCGACTGCCGAATTCTGACCTAGCAAGTACGTTTGCAGAAATACACGTAGGCCCCGATGGCGTGTGCCCAGAGAAGGTAGAATTCTACGCATGTGTATATACCACTACTGCATGTGCGACGTGGAGACGAAGAGGAACTGTTGCAGGGCGATGCACTCCGTCTGCACAGTTTCTCGATGCTACAGGCTCAAGCATTAGACAATCCACGCAGATAACATACGCACGTGTGTGTACCAAGCCGTTCATGTGCATGCACACTGGGCAGGCAACCCGGGCACAATGCGTGTGTACGACGTTCTGCAGCTTTTCACGCCGAGAGACATACAGCGCATGCCTCACGCAGCAGCAAGGATAGAAATGGCAACCATGTAGCACGCAGAGGCACGCAGAGACGCTACTATGAGAGCTCCATGGGGAGAGCACAATAGCAAGGCATGCAGCTGCGTGAGCTGTTCAGCTGACCCAAGTCTTTCTTTGGTCACAGAGGCGGGCAGCCGCATTGCTCCGCACGCACGTTGGCAGCTGGCCGACCACCGCATGTGCTGGTACAGTTTGTGCATCTCTGCAGTTGCAGTGAAGCCGAAAGCGTCTATTACATTCACCAGCGGTCCGCCGTACCACCAACCGGCATGCATCATGCGTCGGCGTTTGGAGAGTGTGGAATAGTAGAAAGACACTGGGAGGGCAAACTGACCGCAGACAATCACACTTATATACGTCTGTACACACGCGTCTGTCTATACATCACCGCGTAAGTAAACATAGATATATATGTAGATGCGACAGGTGGCACGGAGGATGTACATAGATAGGTGAGCGCGCACACGAGACGACAGTTCTCTGAGCAGTGCGCCGGTGCTGGTAGTGGTATATATGTGGACTTCGTTGTTGTACAGACTCGATTCACATATGCACGTGAGTGGTCGGGCTGAGCACTGAAAGAAAAGCACTTCGAGAACAGAGGCCACTTCCTACGACAAAGCCACTCGAGTAACGCACTAACGAGCAATTCACGCACAACAAGCAACGACGAAGGACACGTACGATGGAGACCTACGCACACACGTAAACACACGCGCCTCCATCTTCACAGGCGTACTACCACGTTGTGCATATATATATATATATATATATATATATATATATATATATATATATATATATGTCAGAAAACACAAAAAATGACTGTGGAATACCATG
>NW_021153123.1:0-147 GCF_002837175.3 Physeter macrocephalus | reverse complement strand
TAGGGACAGCTGCCGACCGGTTGAAGGCACACGTCAGCTCCTAGGCTATACAGCTGTATTGCCTGCACATCTACCAACCGACCACCTAGGCTTGGCAAGCTGCTGCCATACCTCAGGAGAACTTATATCCAAACACCCAGATGTATG
>NW_021153122.1:0-2351 GCF_002837175.3 Physeter macrocephalus | reverse complement strand
ATGGACTAGACAAAATGATTAGAAAACAAGCCAGACCAGCAGCCCCTTGTCTATTCTGACCCTGAGGACCCCACACCTGTTCCTTGGACCTGGCCGGTGCATCAAGGCCCATTTTCTGCAACTGTGAGCCCCTGAGGGGCGAGGATTTGCTGACCTGAGCAGCCTGACCCGGCCGGCCAGCCATCCCCAGGTGTGCCTGGGCTGAGGTCAATATAAACACTGCTCCAGGCAGCAAGAACCCCTGCAGCTGTGCCTGACGCTATATTCTCTGCCCCATCAGCAGTCTCTGGGCTGGGCTGGTGGGAGGGAGTAGGGCCCACGGTTCTGTGGGTGGCCCGGTGTGAGTGGGGCTTTGCTGGACTTTCTGCAGGAGTTGCCGGGCTGCCACCTGCTAAAGAAGAGGATGTGTCACCCATACCTGCCGCTGGAATTTCTCCCTGGGCAGAGGTGAGGAAGGAAAAAAGCAGTGGGGGCCGGGACAGGAGGGGTACGTCAGGCAGGGAAATGGAAAGCTTCCAGAAGAGCGCCCGGGGCCAGGACCATCCTGGCTGGCCTGCAGGCCCCAAGTCGGCCTGCGTATTGTGGCTGGTGTGGCTCCACGGCCCTTCCTCTAGGCTTTCAAGTCCTTGCACACATTCAGGTGTTTTACCTGGGAAGGGTGGGAACAGTTCAGCAGCAGCTGGCCTGGGGGTCAGCTCACGTTTACTCAGGGACGCCCCGGCACGGTCCCCCAGCTTTGCAATGAAGACGCTCCTTGCGGGGGGGCTGCTGGCTGCATAGGAGACGATTCCCCACCTCTGACCAGCTTCAGAATTGTTTACAACTGGAGCAAGTGCCCTTATAGGGTTTTCCTCTGTATAACTGGTGGGTTCTGTTCTTTTTTCTTTTTTACTTTGAGGTAGGTTTTATTCCTCTTTTTTGTGTTTATAGATATAAGCATGGAAATAATTCATTCATATACATACATCTATGGGAAAGAAAGAACTTTTTTCTGTTTTATTTAATTTAATTTTTTGAATTTTACTTTATTTTTTTATACAGTAGGTTCTTATTGGTTATGTATTTTATACATATAAGTGTATACATGTCAATCCCAATCTCCCAATTCCTCCCACCACCACCACCGCCCCCACGGCTTTCCCCCCTTGGTGTCTATACGCTTGTTCTCTATATCTGTTTCTCTATTTCTGCCCTGCAAACCATTTCATCTGTATCATTTTTCTAGGTTCCACATATATGCATTAATATACAATATTTGTTTTTCTCTTTCTGACTTACTTCACGCTGTATGACAGTCTCTAGATCCATTGACGTCTCTATAAATGATCCAATTTCATTCCTTTTTATGGCTGAGTAATATTCCATTGTATATATGTACCACACCTTTAAACATTGGTCTGTCTGTGGGCATTGAGGTTGCTTCCATTACCTGGCTATTGCAAATAGTGCTTCAATGAACATTTCGGTGAATGTGTCTTTTTGATTTATGGTTTTCTCTGGGTATATGCCCAGTAGTGGGATTGCTGGATCATATGGTAATTCTATTTTTAGTTTTTTAAGAAACCTCCATACTGTTCTCCATAGTGACTGTATCAATTTACATTCCCACCAAGAGCGGAAGAGGGTTCCTTTGCCCCACACACTCACCAGCATTTGTTGTTTGTTGATTTTCTGATGATGCCCATTCTAACAGGTGTGCGGTGATACCTCATTGTAGTTTTGATTTGCATTTCTCTAATAATGAGTGATGTTGAGCAGCTTTTCATGTGCTTCTTGGCCATCTCTGTGTCTTCTTGGAAGAAATGTCTATTTACACCTTCTGCCCATTTTTGTATTGGGTTGTTTGTTTTTTTTAATATTGAGCTGCATGAGCTGTTTATATATATTGGAGATTAATCCTTTGTCCGTTGATTCATTTGCAAATATTTTATCCCATTCTGAGGGATGTCTTTTCATCTTGTTTGTAGTCTCCTTTGCTTTGCAAAAGCTTTTACATTTCATTAAGTCCCATTTGTTTATTTTTCTTTTTTATTGCGTTACTCTGGAAGGTGGAACAAAAAAGATCTTGCTGTGATTTATGTCAGAGTATTCTTCCTATGTTTTCCTCTAAGAGTTTTTTATATTGCAAAGCTGGCTCTTCTGGGATTTCATCATCAATAGCATCATGTAACCAGTAACTACGGGCTTGGAGGAGTCACTCTCTGGCACGTGATGACAGCACTGTCACTTTAGGCTCATCAAGCCTAGAATAGGAATGTTTGAAGGAGAAGAGTTTGGGAGATTGCGAACCTTGGTTGTTAAGGAAACTGAGCAGGTTTTTCAAGGAAACTTCTCACTTAAACTGAAGGCAG
>NW_021153120.1:1373-2351 GCF_002837175.3 Physeter macrocephalus | reverse complement strand
AGCTAGCAGCAGAAGCTAAAGGTGCTGCAACGAATGTTCGCAGACTTAGTTTGTGGTGGCTGGGGAGGACCGAAGCAGCAGCGGCACTGCGCTAGCAGCATGACATTTGCCGCTGTTAACATATTTACAGTCGCAGTTGTACACCAGCAAAGTAGCAACATCAGCGGAACAGCGGCAAGAGAGCAGCAGCGGCGGAATCTGACCACACGTTAGGACGTTGCACGCCGCAGTTGTGTGTATCTGTTTATGTATGTATGTATATTTTGGTCTGGTTTTGTGGCGCGTGAAGCGTGTTTCGTATTTTAACCGCAGAGTTACATAGAAAGACGCTGCTGCAGTCGGTGTCGCAGCAGCACTGGCTGTTGTTGCCTTTGTTGATATGGTGGTCATATGGGTCGGCGCTGTTGCTGCCACGACTGCCGGTCCCTTTTTCCACACTTTTGGGAGAAAAACTTGTGCTCTCTAACACATCCGCCGTTGCCGCTGTTGCGCAGTCGCGCACAAGGGAAGTGCACAGAAGCTCCCGCTGCCGCAAACGTCTCGTGCGTCTGGAGAGAAGGAAAGGAAACAGAAACATGTGCGCGCAGTCAGCTGCTGGCGCTGCTGCTACCCGGAGAGGCCTGCCGTCCCTGTTGATAGTTTTGCACACTTTCCGGAAATGTGTGATGTCTCGCTCACATGCTCGTAAAGGACGAGGAATCAACTGCTGCCGCACGCACGCACTTTTGCCGCGCTTAGACTGAACCACATACTGAAGCAAGGTTGGCGCTGAATTGATGAGACACGTGCTCACGTGGTAAACTTTGTGTGTGCGGCCAATGCATTCTAATGCTCCGGCTTCGTTGACACGCCGCAGAAGAGAGGAATATTTTTACTCGAACACGTCTGCTGCTACTGTTGCTATCACATCTTGGGCAACAGCAGTGTGTACGACCATCATGTTAGTCTAGTGCCGAAAACTGGTGGCCGCTGTGTTCT
>NW_021153120.1:0-672 GCF_002837175.3 Physeter macrocephalus | reverse complement strand
TCCACGTCCTCCCTGTTAGTACAGCTAGTGCAGACCCCGTGTTGCCGCCTAGCCACAGCGACATAGATATACGTGTAGACTAACACACACTTACACGGAATATGAGAGGTCTTCTGGGGCACTTTTGCGGCTGCCCTTGCAAAGGTTGGGAAAAGAACTTCAGGGCGCCACACCGTCATTAGCTGAATTTTTGCAGTAATATTTTCCCCACTTTTACACGACTACAAACAGAAGCTTTCCTACACATACACCATGAAACCCGTTGCACAACAGAACACTTCAAATATGATAGAGATATACCTGTCTTGCAGGACATTTGTGACAGCGCTCCTACTTCCCAGACTAGCATTAAGCAAGCTTGTCGCGGTATACAGGTATATTTGTGTATGTACGCGTATTCTCTGCTTGCACACAGGGTAATTCAGTTGCTTGTAGTGTGTGTATCTGTACAACGTTTGGCTAATTAAAAAGTATGCCGCTGTCTGTACATGGTCCACTGGTGAAACTCAAGACAAAAACTTTCACTCGTTCTGTGCCTACTAACAGCTACACCTTCGCATGCATAATTGGCTGGCAATGTATTAGCGACTTTGGCTAGATCAAACACAGTATGTTAACAGTGCGTCGAAACATTCACGTATTATAGTGGAATGCTCTATCCACGGAGGAAAT
>NW_021153119.1:1410-2351 GCF_002837175.3 Physeter macrocephalus | reverse complement strand
ACCGCGTAGATGGTGGCCGCTCCAGCTACTAGCTTGACTGCCGTCCATGAGGAGCGACCTGGTACGAGCGGTGGTTCTGCTACCGTTCCCAGCTTTACCTCTCCTCGACACACTATAGATTAACCCGGACCTCCTCGTGTCTACACCACAAATACATGTATACTTGCTGACCACAGTTGTTGGTGGTCATTCTAGGATCCAGTTTAGATGATCCAATCTCGTGGACACTTCGTACACTGGAATATAACGGTCGTGTTAGTGGTCTGGATGCGGCGACATCCCTGAAACGCTGTACTCGCCTACGTAGCACACCGCTGCTGCGCAGCTCGTACGGCTGTGTAATGTTATTATTGGGAGGAGGGTAGCACATTTCGAAGCTCTGCGCTCAACGGATTTGTCAGCAGCCAGGCCTTATCATCCGGCGCCACGTCCACCAACCGATAGACGTTGCATCCAAGTGTCAGGTGCCAAACGTAGACGGATACGTAGGTAGGGACACACGCAGGATGTGGAAGTTTATAATTTCAAGTAGTCCGAGCCGGTGTGTCACATGTCACTTACGGAAGCTTAATATGTACGCTTCTATGCAGAAACAAGCAATGCGGCAGAGGCAGGGCCCCTGTTTTTGCACGGCTGCAGATGCTGTACTCCTTGAAGCAGTGAACGAGATAGCGTGTGGCCATGTAACACCAAGTAACGGTAGGGCAGGGTTGGGAGTTTGGCGTTGAGCACACACGTTCCGTCAAGGACCGCTACGTGTGCCTCAATCGTCCAATTTAAGCAGCATGCCCATGGCGAATTTAACTGGTAAGGCCCTTCACGATTTGAGTGTTGCCTACGTCAGCCTCTTCGTAACGCCCGTATTTATGTGGTGCAAGACGTGCACAACACGGTTGCGCCTACGTGCGACCACCTTGTCTCTATAGTTCAGTCGGGAAAAG
>NW_021153119.1:0-980 GCF_002837175.3 Physeter macrocephalus | reverse complement strand
AGAATAGATACATGGAACGTGGGGTGCCCGCGTATATAAACGCACCACACACTCCTTTAGAAGTGAAAATTGGGGGCCCGCTTGAGCGCACGCGTATTTATAGAAGCGTTATAGTTGTGTGCCGCTACAAAGGTCGAAAGTAGTATCACTCTCGCATATGTCTTGTGCCCAGCCACATCTTGAAACATATACTCGTGTGTATATGCCCGAGTGTTGATAACAGTTTTCCAGTACAGTCGTACTGCGGTCAACGGCACTCTGTGGGAGTTGTGCGTCGGCAAATACTACACGTTGCGTATTTTCAACGAATACTACTCAGCTACAGCGAGTTCGTATTGCTGTTCAGAAACTTCCGCTGTATTGGCGGCTGGCGCACGGACACCGTTCACCTGCACCTGTCTTCACTATTCATTTGATTCCTTTCCCAAAAAGTCCTTTCTGAAACTCACCTTTACTGAATTTCTAAGGTTATGGACGTCTGTACAATCGTTGCCCATTATCGCAGGGTGGGTGACGAGGCATCTGGCTGAGTGGTTCAGGCATGTTTTCACCGGAAGTAGGTGCCCTAAACCTAACCACATCAACGCAACTTTCGGGAGAATGGCCCTGAACTGGAGGCTGTTCTCGGCGCAGGAAGGGCTGAAACTTCTTTTCTACGCTCGATAGCTGCCCTTTCACACTATCTATGGTTTTAGGGGAAGCACGCGCTAAATACATCAGAGTTCACGTAAGCTGCTACTGTACTCGGACTAAAACAGCTCACTTCGCAGGCAGATTGACCGCACATCATACTGTGCAAAAAAATATGTGAAATCCCAGTTTCCAGCGTCTCGTAACTCACCTCAAGTTTGATCCTCGTCACGACCGTTTGAACAGAGACAATGAGAATTCACAGTTGTCGGCAGATTCGCCAGCCAGAAGACACGGATAAAACGTATCAGGAGAGGATGTACGAGACTGGAGTCTAGCTATTCTGGAAA
>NW_021153117.1:403-2351 GCF_002837175.3 Physeter macrocephalus | reverse complement strand
ATTTCGTTGACAAAGCACACTTGCGTTCTTTCTGCAGCGAAGGGCCTTGAGCCAGTTTCAGAAATGTTTCAGTAAGGACCCTAGCCTGCAGTGTTTCACTGCAAAAGTATGATCCGAGTTCTCATGCATGTCAAAACCCTGTGTGCTCCGTTTTCTACACTTGTCCTGCGAAGGCACATTCCTTCTAAATTAGATCATTTGGGTCTAGGGAGCGCATCTATACGAGTCATTGTGTGTGACTGTAGCTCGGGGGTACGACGAATGTGTTACACCAGTGAGGTTCATTTTGGGTTCCGCTTCCTCCGTGGTAGAGGGCTGCGGAGGCGATGGAAAATAGCTCTCGACAAGGGCCTACTTGGTTTCGCCTTTCTAGGACGAGAAGGATTCAATATGTGAATACCATATTCTCTCGGCACGTAGTGCACGACCCCCCTGCAGCCCGGTCTGCAGCGGCCGCTCGCGAATTACTTGCAACAGAGAGGCCGGGTGACGTCATAATACGGTAGAACAGGATGTGCTCAAGGTGTGTTACAGTTTATGGGCTGTGCACCTCACTTCGTATCACGTCTCTAACCGTCCTGCATTACAATATGTAACCAAAGACGTGGGCGCATCACGAGCTGTGACATTTTACATCCAGGCCAGGGTAAGGCAACCACCACGCAGCGTAGCTGGACACTGCCCACTGAGAGGACACCTGGACTCCAGTGCGTGGAAGGAAGGCGCACTGTGGGGCCCGAGGTGGGTGTTGCAGCAGACTAGCAAGAGAACCAGAGTTGTCGGCACAGGTAGTTAAACCAATTTTTCTCAAGACCTCTGCACCACTCGAACCCTAGGAGTTCCTACTAGAAAGCAGATAGAGACAGCCTGGCGACTGGTGCCTTAGACTTCATACCAGTGCTGCAAAGACGAGGCAACGTGTCATGTGCTGCTCTCCGAGATCAGGGCGAAAGGCTTCGCCGAGGCGTCAGGCCTGTGTGTCGCTGGCAAGCAGACAGTCAGTCTACTGTCCGAACCGCGGCGCGGCGAATAGACAACGTTTTGCGTTTCTGCCACTGTATGTCCTTGAAAAATGGAAAGTTTTGTTTTTATCAAGGGTTTGTCGATACACGTTTCTGCGCCTGCGCATCGGCCTTCTCGCTAGAAAACAAGGTCAAAACACAGAGATCAGTAAGAGATTTTCCCTCTCCCTTGGGCGGTTGACCGCTGTGCGTACGTGGTTGTCGAACTCGACTCAAACGACTCAACCACACTGGTTTATCGTATAGCGTTCCCATCCCTTATGAAACACGGAATTTCCAGGACACTCACGAATCATCCAGGGCCAGCCGGCACCAAATATCTGCTTAGGTACGCCTGACTTGCAATCAAGAGCAGCAAGAAAGTACTGCTTCCAAACGTGCACCGTGAGAGCTGCTTTGTACACATCTCGCGAGACGTGGAGGCGTCAGTAATTGCATAAGCGCTGCCGTACTGCACTGGCGGCGTAACCGGTATCGCCTGCCTCATTGTTTCTGCCTGTGCAATTACATCGTGTATCTTTTTGGCAGTACTGGCCGCATAGACATAGCAGTGCCCTGTAGCGACCTCGAGACCGCTTGAGAAAAAAGGCCACAACAGATGGGCGGCAATTTCTTGTGAATTACCCTCTCGGCGATCACAGCAGTGCACATTTTCTTGAGACAGGTTTGCTTGTGATTAAGGCCAGATTGCACGGTGAGAGAAGACGGGAAAGAAGGGAAATAGCGTACAACCCTCACGTGCCTCACTGTTCTACCGGTGCACACTAGTGGCCTGCATAGAAGCAAAACTCCACACGAAGGGTCTAGAGATTTACACGTCGTTTCGGTGGATACGTGGGGGACGGTCTCCATAAGCAGAGCAGGAATTTCGTCCGGACACACCGTTTCCATGTAGTACGATGGAGAAGACCCCAGAGGCAGAAACG
>NW_021153117.1:0-175 GCF_002837175.3 Physeter macrocephalus | reverse complement strand
CTGTTCCACATCGTAAGGCACATAAGGCTGTGCGACGAGTGTGGTGCGAAAGGATCGAACAGTCGAGTAACAGGGAAATCGCTCTTGTTTGCTGACTAGTGGCCTTTCGTGTAGATGCGCGGCAACCAACCATGGGCAGGAAACACCCCAGCGCACTACTAATGAGAAGAAGAAG
>NW_021153116.1:2147-2351 GCF_002837175.3 Physeter macrocephalus | reverse complement strand
AGCAAAAGAGCTGGCGTCTAGACTTTTGCGCGCCGTTTGTCCCTCTTTCGACGTAGTGAAGAACCAACGCGCGCTTGAGAAGGGATTAGTGCGCTCGATAACCTCCTGTTGCGCAGTCTCAGGTACTCTCTTCACAGCTTTCTTCTCCTCACTAGTAGTATCTTTCACGGTGTCACCTCCCTGCTTGGACCCATTCAGAAGACT
>NW_021153116.1:0-281 GCF_002837175.3 Physeter macrocephalus | reverse complement strand
GCCATCAGCTGCTGCTGTCGCAGTCTCGAGTGCGAGAAGACAAACTGGCTCACCCCCTCAAGTCCAAGAGGAACGCGGAGTTGCCAGAAAAGGAGAAAAACTTCGCACACTGAGGCTGCCAGCAACATAAATGTACATTCACGCAAACTCACACGTACGTAAAACTCCACAGATGAGCCTGAGACCTCGCCTACTATGCCATTATGCACGTTATTGCCGGTTGTAGAAAGATGAAGGCAGGAGCATGTACGTGTAGTAGTGTTCAACCTGCCGCGGAAGTA
>NW_021153115.1:1731-2351 GCF_002837175.3 Physeter macrocephalus | reverse complement strand
GGGGCATACATCCTGAACCACAAACAACGATGTGAAGAAAGCGTGCTCCACACAGGTAGTGGTGGTCCTTTAATACGAATGCCTACTGCCCCCACAGAGATGCGGTGATGTGGTAGGGTTTCAAAGAAGCGATAGGAATATCTTTGCATGCCCGCCTTACTACTCACACAGGCGCACATGAGATTTCGTGCAGCTGCGTCTATAATGGAGCTCATGTACCTGTGTATATCTCTATACACGTATAGACACAGATGTAAATGGAATTTTGCAGACGGTTAACGCACACGTATATAAGTGAGTGTACATGATGAAGGTGGATGATGTCTATTACCGGGACCCTCGTACGTGCACAATGCCTTCCACAAGAGCGACGGAATGATTACGCTCTGTGGAGCAGGTACATATACATGTCCGCATCAGCCTGATGGACGTCAACCTTTAGAATCACATACGTTACTATATACCTGCGAATAAATTTACACACGTAAGATGGCCTACTGTGTACGTAGATCGTGTGTTTCAGGGCGGCGGCCACGAGCACGTATGCAAGATGCTTACGTATACACCGCAGTATACGAGGGACGACCTCTCTATTGTACATATTATGTTGGGGACCTCGT
>NW_021153115.1:0-1084 GCF_002837175.3 Physeter macrocephalus | reverse complement strand
AGTGGCCACTCTCTGTAGATATCCACATAGATGAGGAGATTTCGTCGAGGCCCAGACGACGTGTATATGGAGGACAAGCGAGGCAACAGCTTCGCCGTGTGTCCGTGTCTTCTTCTTTTTCAGTGGATGGTGCTGTTGTCGCTCCTGGCAGGAGCCACAGGAGGCCCCCCTCCTACTCGTCCTTGTCTTTGTTCTGCTGCTGCGCAGGGGTCACACCCCATGTTTTTGCCGTGTGTGCTGTGTGTCTCCCTACTCTGTGTGTGTGTGTGTGTGTGCTTGTGTGTGTGTTGTTGCGCCTCCCCCTCCACTGCTGCCCTACTGCTGCTGCTGGGCTTCGTTGCCCGCTGCTGCTTATATATGACGAACTTTGGCTGCTCTCTCTCTCTCTCTCCCTGTCTCTCTCCATCATTGCGTTGCGTGCTGCTGCTTGCTGGTGGTGATGTGGCCCCTGCTGCTGCTGCTACCGCGGCTCGCCCGCGTTGAACTCCAACTGCCTGTGTCACGTAAAAAGTCCCCCCACTCCTCTCCCGCGGTCGTCGGTGGTGGCGAATGTGAAGCAGCAACAAAGAGATGGCGTTACCGAAGGAGAGAGACCTCTCTCCCCCGCTGTGCAAAATGTCAGCCAGCTAAATAGGAGGAGGCCTGTTGCTCCGGTGTGTCCTCCCTTCCCCTGGTGCACATACTAAACTACTACTACTACTGTGTTGCTGTGTAGTACTGTAGCAGCAGCAACACCATAAGCGGCTGCTGCACCTGCTGCAGCAGCAGCAGTAGTAGTAATAGCGGGCGGCAACAACAGCAACAGCAGTAGCAGCAGCGGCAACGGTAACAACGCAGTAGCAACAACACAGATATACCTGGCCGGGGGCGTTCTTCTTCACCCCTGTGCCTGGTGCGACCGACCGGCTTCGTCCCCCGTGTCTGCAGCAGCTGAGATTGCTGCCCCGTTGTTTGACTCCACTTTGTGTCAGTATTTGCCAATAAAACTTTGAGTGCGTTCTGCTTCTGTCTCTCGCTCGCGGGTCTGCGGCCCATCGAGCATCCGCCACGAGAACTGTTTCGCTCGAGGCGGACAGAGAGACAG
>NW_021153114.1:2019-2351 GCF_002837175.3 Physeter macrocephalus | reverse complement strand
GAGTGATATTCCATTGTACATATGTACCGCAACTTGTTTATCCATTTTTTCTCTTTCGCGGGATATTTAAAGTGTACCCGAGTTGAGGTTCTTGTAAACAGAGCAGCCCTCGAATTTGGGGTGCCTGTGTCCTCTCGATTTTTGGTTTTCCCAAGATATACACCCATGAGTGGAAGTGCCCTATGCTCTGTAGCTGTGTTTTTCAGATGTTTTAGGAAACACCATACACTTCTCCAGAGTGGCCATTGACAATCTACATCCCGCCCATCAGCGTAATAAGGCTCCCTTTTATGCATGGCTTGTCCTGCATTTCTGGGTTTTACACTTTTTCA
>NW_021153114.1:0-211 GCF_002837175.3 Physeter macrocephalus | reverse complement strand
TTGTGATGTGGACCATTTGTTGTGAGGTGGTTCCTGCTGTTTTCCTTATCCTCTTTGTGATGCGGTCCTTTTGGTGTGAGGTTGTACCCGCTGGGTTCCTCATCCCATTTGTGATATGGGATCTTTGGTGTGAGGTGGTTCCTGCTGGGTTCCTCATCCCGTTTGTGCTGTGGACGCTGACGTGTGAGGTGGTTACTTCTCCATTCTCCAT
>NW_021153113.1:0-2351 GCF_002837175.3 Physeter macrocephalus | reverse complement strand
GAGAGGCCCACGTACCGCAAAAAAAAAAAAAAAAAAAAAAAAAAAGAATGCTTAGCACGGAAGAGGCCCACCATGTCTCCAAAGGAGAGAGGGAAACTTGAAGACATGACAAAAGTATACAAAGTCTTGTTATGGAAGCCTTATTTCCCTCTGAAGGGAAAGAAAAGAGGTTCAAGAATCCCAATGAACCAAATAGCCTCCTTCGACCTGTTCTTATTTGTTCTGCCTATCGCCCAGACATCAAGGGAGAGCATCTTGGAAATGCTGCAAAATAATTGGGAGAATGTTAAATAATGCTAAGGATGATGAGCACCTGTATTAGAAGTCAGCTAAGCTGGAAAAAAATTTAAAATGACATTGCTTTACTGGGTTAAAGGAGAGTCTGGCATAGGAAGAAAGGAAGTTGTCCTAATTACAGTGTGGTACCCTGGATGGAATCCTGGAGCAGGAAAGGGACATCAGTGGAAAAATTGGTGAAATCCAAATAAAGTCCGGGGTTTCATTAATGGTAATGCACCAAGGTTAGTTTCTCAGTTTTGACAAATGTACTATAATAAAGTAAGATTTGATTAAAGGAGATTGTTAACATTAGGGGAAACTGGGTGAGGGGATATATGAAAACTCTCTGTACTATGTTTAACAATCAAAAATTATTCCAAAATAGAGTTTATTTTTTAAAAAAGAGAAGTTGTCAAGGATAAAAAGAGAAAGACCCAGAAGAGAAAGATGAGGAGGAGGTAGCTGAAGATAAGTTAATGCATTAGTTGGTTCTAGTGAAGGTTTTCCTCGAAAGGAATAAACTACCCAATATACATCTCACTTGTTTAAAAAAAAAATGACTATTGAAATCACAAGGATACATAAGATCATTTTTTGTACAGTAAAGCTACTATTAAGATAACCCTGTATTTCAGTGAGATTTGCAATAGCCATTAACCTTGTATGGTACAGTATGGGGCTGTACATTGGCATGGAAGTTTAAAGCAGGTCGTGTATAATACAAATTATATATGGGTTGGTAGTTTTGCTTTTGATATACAGCTTATATTACATCATTGTTCTGTGAACTGAATAAATTATTTTTTATAATTTTTAAAAAGTTTCAACTGTCTTGTCGACATTCTGAATGCTTGGAAGTATATATATATATATTTTAATTAAATAAAAATGTATTTTAAGGACAAAAAGAAATATAAGCATAATAACCCTCCCCCAAAATACCCTGACCATTCTGAAAGATAGTATGGTATTTTATGGTCATCTTAATTTACATTTTTTGTTATTATTTTTATAATAAGGAAAAGGTATACAGAAAGAAACTTTAAGCCCATACAGAAATACACAAACTGGAAAGGAGTGAAACCATGTGGACACCATAGCTAAATCTGGGCATAAAGGACAAAGGAAAAGCCTTCACTTTGAGAAAAGAAGAGATGCTTGGGAGGGAGAGAGAGAGATACCAGTCATTCCTTGGTATCAGGGTGTGGTAGTT
Organism: Physeter macrocephalus; assembly: GCF_002837175.3. Lineage (NCBI taxonomy): Eukaryota > Metazoa > Chordata > Mammalia > Artiodactyla > Physeteridae > Physeter > Physeter macrocephalus. The sequence continues at coordinate 859 of NW_021153113.1, read as the reverse complement.
TTAAACAGGCTTTAAAATATTTATGATGAAAATAACTATTATTAAAATAATAATATTTATAAAAATTTCAAAAAAGTTTTCATTGAAAATTCCTCTCTATCCCCCAATTTCATTTCCCAGAAGTAACTGCTGATAGCTGCATACTTTTGGGCAGCTTTCCAGACTCTTTCTACGCATATATAAAAATAGAGAGATGATGCTAATGGAAATAGGATAATATACATACTACTGTATAATTTGTTTCTTTTTTTCATGAAGCAATAGATCAGGGACATTTTTCTACCCTTTGTGTATACAGGTCTAATTCATTCTTTTGAAAAGCTGCATCATATTCCATTTTATGGATGAACCTTAAATTACTTATCCAGTCTCATTGATTTTCACTTACAGTGTTTTCAGTTTCTTGCTGTTATAGATGGGGCTGCCACATTGTTTGTGCTCTGATGAGCATAATCTTTACAAGCCCTCTGAGCTACTATCCTGGCACCTCCAAAGACAAACTCTGTGTTTTGGGATGGATTATTTCACCTCCCTGAAACACAGTGCCCTCGTTTTAATTGGAGATAATATCTGCTTTATAGGGAGGTGTATGGATTAAATCAGTGTACATTAATGAGTGAAATTATATGAACAAAAATGTCTAGTAGTTTCCCTGATATGTGTGTGTCTACAGATGGAGGTGGGGAGGGAGAGAAACAGAGAGAGCGAGATGGATGTATATAAAGATGGAAGGACAGATGGATGGATGGATGGACGGATGGATGGATAGACAAACAAGTGGATAGATACCTGGTAGGTAAGGACGCCTAGCAGGAGTTGCTCCTCACTAACAGGGCATGAGGGAAATTTTATAAGTTAG
>NW_021153111.1:1488-2351 GCF_002837175.3 Physeter macrocephalus | reverse complement strand
CCGCGGCACTTCCTCTTCTGTGCACGAGGTGTACCACCAGAAGCATCATATAGGGTGCATGTAACACTCCTTTCTTGCTTTGACTTGTTGTCTATCGCGGTTCGATCGAGGTACACCTCGAAGAAAACTGCCTGCGCGGCGGACCCCCCGTGTGGAAGCTGACAGCAGTTCAGCTCCACAAGCGTAACGTCACGTCACAGAGAGAACTTTCCTGGTGCTCCCTCTTACTAAAAGGGATCCTAATGGAACTAGGAAATGTGATACTGCATTCACTCTTGGGTACACTTGTTGCATGCAGCGGCGGCTGCCCCACGTCAGCACTGTGGCCTGCTCTACGCAGCCACGCAAATGCCGAGCCGTAGAGGATGCAAATATCCTTGCTGCTGAGGGAGGAAGAGAGACGACGCACCTATACCCACACACAGACACGTGTTAAAATGTGCGAACTCCTCTCTTTCTGTCTCCCTGTCGCCTGGTCTCCGTCTCTGTCTCTGTTGCTGAGGAAGCCGCAAGTGGGTTGCCGCCGTCGAGGTATGTGTAAGTGTATGTGAAGTGTGCGGCTCCTGCACGCCCGAGCAAGGCGCGAGTCTTTTCCTCCGCCTCGCTGCCGTTCCCGGGCTGCAGAGTTGCGAAACGCCAGGCCACACGAGTAGATGATGAGAAGTGTGTGAACGCCCAGTCTTCAGAACTGGTAGTCGCCGCCCCACAACCCGGTTTACTCCGCTCATTAAAGAACAGCAGGACGCGCGTGCGTGCACAAGTTTACGCACATCACTTACAGCGACCGGGTTTGCATGGGGGCCGCACGGCCTACCGCTGCTGTTGCATTCATCCGTAGAGACGCGGGCTCACGCCTGTCTGTC
>NW_021153111.1:0-214 GCF_002837175.3 Physeter macrocephalus | reverse complement strand
GTATGTATTTGTTAATGTGGGAGTGCAAAACAGAACTCGGAGACGTCTTCCGGGCAGCAGATCATCCCGGAGAAGAAACCGTTGAGTTATACACAGTCACGCACAAAGTAGAAAGATGCATTGTTCTGTTTTTTTCTCTGGCGCCGGCCGATGCCACACGTCGTTCTGTCACAGCCATGTCAGAAGATGTGAAACAAACTGAGAACGGAAAGGA
>NW_021153107.1:1895-2351 GCF_002837175.3 Physeter macrocephalus | reverse complement strand
GTATGTGTGTGTGGCTAGCTGCATGTACGGGCGGCCGTATGTGTGTATGTGTGTGTGGCTAGCTGCATGCACTGGCGGCCATGTGTGTGTATGTGTGTGTGGCTAGCTGCATGCAGCGGAGGTGCTCTGTTGCGTGGCTAATGGCTTGCAGGGGTGCAAAGGGACGTATGTGTGTGTGGGTAGCTCCCGTTGCTGCAGGCAGTGGAAGAGCATGCATGCAGTGGCTAGCTGCACAGACAGACCAGCAGGGACAGAATTAATTGCTGTGGGGAAAAAGCCGCTAGGCGTCTGCTGCAGCACCTGCTGTTGTTGCTGTTGGCGCAGCTGGGGGCTGTGCCTGCTGGGCTGCTGTTGCTGTAGCTGTTGCTGTTGCTGTTGCTGTGGCTGTTGCGCTGCTGCTGCTGCTGTGGCTGTTGCGCTGTTGCTGCTGCTGTGGCTGTTGCGCTGCTGCTGCTG
>NW_021153107.1:0-191 GCF_002837175.3 Physeter macrocephalus | reverse complement strand
TCTTCTTTTTTTTTTCTTCGTCATTGCAGCGGCTGTAGCAGCAGAGTCCTCCGTGCTGCTGCCTGTCTTCCGTCCCCCTTTCCCCACCACGAAGCCTGGGTTCTACCTGCAGCAGCACTCTCTCATTGGCAGGCTGTATTCGCCAACGCTGCTTGACGGCCCATTGCTACGAAGTGTAAGAAAAAAAAAAA
>NW_021153106.1:1881-2351 GCF_002837175.3 Physeter macrocephalus | reverse complement strand
CACACAAACAGATACACGTATATATGTACGAGCATGTAGTTGTGAACGTATCTCTGTTTAAATGCGGGCACATATACGCCTGCTTTTTCTTTATCAGAAAGCGCGTGCCTGCCTCTGCCTCCCGAGATATAATCCTCTGATGCTGCTTCGTTCCCCCTGCTTTTCCCTTTGTTTCCGATACAAGTATGCACAGGGGTGTACACGGCTCCAGCATACACAGGCAGAGAAGCTTCTACGTGTCCTCCTACAAGAAGATTTTCCCCTGCATTTCTCTGTAAAGCTTTTCGTCAGTGCTAGTCTGATTCTGGCTTCGTCCGGACGTTTACTTACTTGGAAACACATGCGCAGACACCTGCGTACAGCTAGCTAAGCGTACAGCAGTTTCAGGAGAGAGGAACACGACAAAAGCTAAATCCGTCTTCTTCTCCGTAGAAAGCTGTCCCTTTGTCGCCAGATCTGCGTCCCACCTG
>NW_021153106.1:0-411 GCF_002837175.3 Physeter macrocephalus | reverse complement strand
GGAGACAAGCGTGTGAACGTGGGTGTGTGCCTCTCCACACATATCCACATACGCCCATATTATGCACAAAGAGCTGAAGGGGAAGCAGCGTCCTGGCCTCCACGTCTATTGCTATTTACCTGCGTGGGAAACCTCTGGGCGGAAAATATTTGCCTTTGTGTTTCTGTGATTGCCGACAGGAAACCACTGCGTGTGTGTACATGCATATCTGCCTGCAGAGGGAGAGACATACGTGTGCACGTCTGCGTGCCCGCGTCACCTACACCAGTGTACTCTCGAATGAGAAAGTCATATTCTTTAACGCACATCCACATACAGATGCAGAAACCATATCTTCCGAAAAACATATACATATACATGTGTACGCCTGTATGGCTGTCTGTGCAGGGCTTTCCGTTTTGTGTGTTCTGC
>NW_021153103.1:0-2352 GCF_002837175.3 Physeter macrocephalus | reverse complement strand
TCCACACTAAAAGACCTTCAAGTGTCTCCTGTGCCTTGCAGCTGATATGATGCGTAGTCACCCGACAGCACTCATCTTACATGCTCAAGGGAGCTTTCGTAGGAGTTTTCGACCTGCGTGTAACTCTATCCCCGGTGCTGTCAGTGCCGCGAGTATCATGACCTGCTCAGGGCCCCCTCCGTGTCGCAGCAACGGTGTGTACAGACGTTAATAAGGTTTTTCCGATTCTATCTGCTGTATAGAACCGCAATACTGAGGCAGTTACGGCAACTGTTTTTATGTGAGACAAACACTGCAACTTACGTTTTTATCCATCAGGTGTACACTCCTCAAAGGGGCCTGCTGAATGAGTGTATAAGGTCAAACGAACAGGAAACGTGTTCGTTATCTGCATCAGTCTGTATCAGGCTGTAACTTGTTTGCCAGTATGCGCTTCTGCAGGGTCGAAATGGCCCACTGCCCCGGTGCCCTTCAGCGCCCAACACCTACTTTATGTTTTGGGTGAAGTGAACATAATAGAGAGGCAAAGCTTCCGCCTTCGGGGAAAAAGGGATTTCGGGGCTTTCCTTATGGTGGAATGGCGTACATTTGTGAAAGCTGTTTGGTGGACTGCAAAACGGGCAAAAGGGCTCTCTGAAACGCCGAGGATGACAAGTGATGCATAAGGCTCAGAGTGTTTCTTTTCCCAGGATGATGATCCGCGAGCAAAGCCAAAGAGCCTCCTGTAAACTGGACGGTCTTCCAGCTTCGTCTCCACTAGTGTTCCGGGGTGGTAGAGTGCCCGGGCCGCCACGGCAGTATGCGCGGATTTGAGGACCTGATTGAGAGCTTGTATGGACGTATGGTGCAACTCGGTAAGCAACTCCGCTTGAGGACCGGCTACGCTGAGATCAGAGGTCCCAGCACTCACCCAGCAAAAGTTGTTCTTAGGATGATCCATCTCATACATTGCTGTCACCCCCAAAGGATCTGTCGGAGAGGGGTTGCGCTTGTCAGTACGAAGCTGCTGATACAAACCAGGGGGTTCGCCATCCGCGTTGTTGGGAGTTGCCTTTACTGAATTCCTCTTACTGCCGGTAGCAGGGTCTATCCCACGATTCGGAAACAGACCAGGAAGTCACCTGTTTTCAGAAAACGCCAGAAAATAGACAAATCATCCACCCGGGGGGGCTGAGATCCATCGGACGATCGTCTAGATTTTGTTAGTTGATGGTTCCTGCTCCTTGCTTCGCAGCGGGGCTACGACGAGCATGTTTTGCGACAGTACCACTGCTTTTGGAGGGACCTGCTTTCTGTGTATCATTTTGGAGGGACACTGTGACGAGTGTAGACTGCGCGTTCAAGGTAGCAAACTGTACTGTACGCCTGAAGGTGAAGCACATCTGAGGATATACCGATCAACGGCTCGGGAAACGCTGACAGAAGGGTTGCATGCGTGCATTGGACAAGGCAGTGGCAACCGACCTTGAGCTGTGCGTATCCGCGTACAATTCTACAACGTGCCCCGATAATACGCTTGACCAATACAGTTATACACTTACTTAGTGAGAGGCATGCTGCTTCAGTGACCGTTTCAGGTAGCACTGCAGAAGAAGGGAAAACTGCTGCGGGCGATGTGTCATTCATTCCAATGCTTCACGAAGTATCCACTTCTGCACCGTGTTGTTCTTCACTACTTTTGCTCGGGCAATCACGTGGCCGGTTTGGGTTCTCTTTTAGTCAGGCACTGCTCCCTCCCGTAAATATTCACCATCGCAGCAGCCTTGTGGACCACCTCTGCACGAGCAGTACTCAGGAACTGCTCTCATGCTGCATTCGACACTATCACTTTTTTGGAATTTTGTGAGGCTGACCACAACTCACAGCAGACACGAACGCCTGAACGCACTTCAGCTCGCTGCCTCCTGGTGCGCGCTTATATAGAGCATAGTCTATCTTCAGTTTAAGTGGTAAGATCATGTATTTTAACCATAGAACAGGTGGCTTTTTGACGAGCGTAGTCTGTGTGAAGCCTTTGCAAGTCGACCGGTACGTTTTTTAAAGCGAATGGGGAGTCACCGGGTGCGACGCTTTGGTGTATTCTGTGCCTCCCTGATAAATAGCCTCCACGCTGTTTCCAGTCCTGATGCGGTTTTAAGGGTAGCCAATGATAATTATACATGAAACGTATACTGGGGTGGCCCCGTTACTCACGCTCTTCTTCAGCGATAGCGTAATTCGTTGTAATATATGTGTGTATATATATACACAGGTACCTGTGTGTCAACACACATGTATGATGTAATATATGTGTGTACATATATATATATACACATATATCGTGCAGGGCTTCACGATAACGAGATCCACGCG
>NW_021153102.1:1486-2352 GCF_002837175.3 Physeter macrocephalus | reverse complement strand
CAGAAGCAAGTTTCTACGTCTTGACACGCGAAAAGATTGACCAGCATCAACTTATCCTTCTCGTGTTTTTAAAGCGCATAATGAGAGACTACAGCGCATGACGTTGGATATATATACACAAGGATATGCATGTGAAATACTTGTCACTGTTTTCCATGGGTTGTACATTTAGGGGTGTTATCAGTACATAGGTGGCCACTTCTTAATAAAAAAAATACAACATGCATCCTGACGTCCTGCGAAAAGCCGGTTTCACACTTCTGCTCGAGTGTACAACACTATTAATTAAGACCCATGGTAGTTGTACGTCACCAGGCAGCGATCAGGTGATTCGGAGCGAGCACATACAGAGTGCCCAGTACAAGGTATGCGATCGACAGACTGGCGCACAACAGCACTACCCGTAGGCACAAACTGCAGAGCATCTTTCCCTTGCTTTCTACCACGTAAAGGGCTTATACGTGATCAAGAGTAGAACTCCACCAGGAGCACCTTGAGTAACTAACAATACGAAGGTCTGATAGAATGGGTTCACGTAATCGGACACCGGAGCGTGTTACCGCGTATGTGTGGACTGCGCAGGCCTGACTATTCCCCGAGTACGTACAAATGACGTCGCACAAGGTACTACCGAATCACTGGAGAGCGTGCAGCAATCAATGACGATAGAGCATACTCACGTGCAAGGTTGTTTACCAAGTAGTGGCCCCTAAGCGTGTCCGAAAACAGAGGACGGAGGTTAAAGATTCATAGCAAACAACTCACCAGGGTGTTTGTTATGGCAACTAGATTTGACTGCTTCTTTCCTAGTCTAGGCTGTGGCATCAAATGTGAGTCTGGGTACGGCGCATTTTTACTTGTCTTTT
>NW_021153102.1:0-227 GCF_002837175.3 Physeter macrocephalus | reverse complement strand
GCTGCAGCTGAAGCAGGTCAATTAATTCAGTAGCAGGTGCGGCTGTGCAGGCGCAGTACAAGCACTGTGTACAGTGACTGCTACTTCGTCGTACCACGTGCGGCCCTGACCGCTGTGGAGCAGCAGCTGTAGTGGTTGCAGCTGCAGCGGCATTGACTGGCGGCGATGCAGTGGGCCGCAAAAGCACAAAACGGAGGTGTGCGAACAGCTGCACAGCGGCAACCGCG
>NW_021153101.1:1975-2352 GCF_002837175.3 Physeter macrocephalus | reverse complement strand
TTTGAGAAAACTTGCACACTTGAAGCAAGCTTCAAACCCTCTTCAGCAAAAAGCTGGTAGAAAGGAAAAACATCACTACATTAGGTGTATGTAGTCTAGATAGTTGGTAAGAAATACACTCATGGATAATTTTCATACCAAATGTAAAAAATAAAACCTAAACATAAAAGGTCTGTCATGGAACTTCAGCGGTTTTTGTTGTATCCCTGAAAACACAAGAGTTTAACTGTATTCAGAAGCAGTTTTCCCAGACCTGGTGCAAAATCAGTCCCTGCAGTGGCTCCCCTACACCGGGACACCTCCAATTACCATGCAGGATCGCAAGACATTTGATGCTTAGCCATAAAAATTATGCCTGGGCTTTTGGATGGATCCGA
>NW_021153101.1:0-316 GCF_002837175.3 Physeter macrocephalus | reverse complement strand
ATGCATTAACATATCCCAAGTTTTGAAGAATAATATTGAATAGACAAAAATATTTTGAGTATTCTTAAAGCAACGTTACTATTTAACTATTACTGCTTTTTTTGGGAGGGGAACCGAAATCTTTATTATAACAACATTAAAGTAAACAAACAAAAAACCAAATCAGTAATAGTTATATCTCTCTCAAAGAACTGTTCGTTCCTCACTTTCCATTGTTTAGTTCTTTTTAGACAAATCTTCATCTCATTCCATCCACAGTGAACTCTCAGGTTTGTGCTCTTCTTTTTCACTGACTTTATCATAAATATTTTCTGTG
>NW_021153100.1:0-2352 GCF_002837175.3 Physeter macrocephalus | reverse complement strand
ATAGTTTTTCAGTGAATACATTTTTTTCTACACATGACTGCTTAATAAACGACTACAACCTGAGGCTGATATAATAGAAATAAAGGCTCAAATTCAAGGGAAACTACTGTTACCCTGTACTGCATATAAGGGAGAACACATCTAAAACAGAATATAAATTCTAGACATAATATTTTTAAAACCAGAACTACCCATTTTTCCCCAGCCCCAAGACCTTTTCTCTCACCCTAAGTCTTTTCCACTTCAAGCGAGGACAGCACTGTCCACCCAGCTCCTCAAATCCCCAACTAGGAAGTGTCCAATTCTTCCCTTTCAATCACCCTCCGCTCCAACTCTAAGAGAAGACAATGCATCGTCAAGTCCTTGTCTGAACATGATAATCTCTTTTGGTTTACTGGAAGCCTCTCACTAGTCCCCAGACTACTCTTGCCTCCCCACAATTCATTTTTCTTAAAACAGCCAGCGTATTCTTTTAAAAATGATATCAGATCAAGTCCCTCCACACTCAAAACCAATAGATAGCATTAGGATTTAGAATAAAATCCAAATCCCTTTTACGGGGCATCCTAAGGCCCCAGAATATCTGTCCCTGCCTCTGTCCCTAACTTCAATTCTTCTCATTTGCCCCCTTATTCAACTTAGTCCTTATTTCTTGGAATCCTCTTTATCCTTTGACCACACCAGCCTGGCTCCCATCTTTGCACTAACATTTTCCTTTATTTGGCTCTCTCTTGTCCCAGATTTTTGAATGCCTGGCTCCTTTTTTGTCTTTCAAAGGCAATTTCCTCAGGGATAACTTCTTGCTCCATTCAATATAATATAATGCTCAAGAACACTGTTTTTTATTTTATTTTTTTCATGACAACTTACTGCTGAATAAAATTTTAAATTATTTCATGAATATCACCTATCTCCCTGCCCTAATAAGCAAATTACCTAATTTCAAAGACTGTATCTTTTTTGTTCATGACTGTACATAAACACACAATAAGATTCTAATACTGCTGGCCATCAGTCAATATTAGTTGAGTGAATTACACTTTTTTTCTTTCTTCAGGGAAGTGGATAAAGTACATTTTTCTGAAGTATGATGAAAGTTCTAGAATTTGTGATAGATAAGTTTAGACTACTGAGGGAAGTCTGATTTAGAGAAAAGAGTAACTTAGAAGATCTGCAGGTATGTTAGCTTTAGGACTAATGGGGAAGAGGAATTAGACTCATTTTCTTAGGTCTATCAGCATCTAATTCAAGAAAGACTAGCAGGAGTTTATTTTTAAAGAAATCAGAATAAAGTCAATGCTGGGGAAATGCTGTAGGCTTTACAATGATAGCAAGAGAAGCTCCCCTACATAATAGTGAGAGCCGGAATCAATGACTCCAGTTTAGCCTGACTATACATCTGATAGAGAAACATCAGCTTATTTGTTATATGGAGATAACAGTCTTATATTCTTGTTTATATTCTATTTAGATGTATAGATCCAAGATTATTTATGAGGATATACTTTGAAAAATGAAATACTGTACTAACATGAAGCACCACTGTCATTAAACCCATCACTTAACCTCTAAATCTCCATTTCCCTATTTAAACTATCTCAAAATACCTCTCCCTCTGCCTTTTGAGTCAGAGGTAAATGAAAAAAAATTTATTTTGCTGCTTATCGTAGCAATACAGGTTGCATTAGAAATGAATGGGTTGGAAGGACTCTGTTGATTTTGTTTAACCCTGCAATGGGATCCACAAATGCACAGGGCATTCACAGAGTGGAAATTTATGCCTCCAACTAACAGTAATAAGGTAAGTTTACTTTAAAAATGATATTTGGGGAGTGTTCAATTACTGTGAAGTTATGCCCCCAACCAAAACGTCATCCAATTCCCTAGAATCATCCACATGTCTTCTGAAAAGGTTTCCTCATTTGCCTCATCCTTCCGGCTTGACTGATGGCTCCCACCCAGCCTAATCACTATCACAAAGCATATGTTGGTTTAGGTGATAACAGACCTTCATAGATCATTTACTGGATTCTCCCTTGCCATAAATTGTTATTTTTCTTTGTTTCTAGCAATAATAATACCGGGCATTGTATAAAAACTAGCTACCATTGACTGAATGATTGCCAGGTTTTCAAGCACTGAGCTAAAAGCTCAACGTGCATTAACAATGATAATAACATTTGAGACAGACACTGTTACAAGTGCTTTGCAGTCATTATTAGTAACTCATTTCTTTCTCAAAAAACCCTGTGAAGCAGATACAATCTTCCCAAATTTACAAAAGAGAAAATTGAGGCACGAATATTCCAGAACATAACAGCATTCACAGAACTGGTTAAGTGGTTAAGTTGC
>NW_021153099.1:2161-2352 GCF_002837175.3 Physeter macrocephalus | reverse complement strand
GAAAGTTACACACAAAACAAGAGGTCCAGGAGCTCAAAGAAATGAGAACAGATGTAATTAGAAACAGACAGCAGACTCAAAGGAAGCCAAATAGCAGGCCTGAGAGAAAGCATTGTATTCTCCTTTATGTCCATCTTACTTTGCGTGATACAAGTGCAGGTAGAGATGTGTTTTGGGGATGAGTCATATTT
>NW_021153099.1:0-179 GCF_002837175.3 Physeter macrocephalus | reverse complement strand
GAGAAATATTTTTACATTTTCTGATTAAATTCCTCATAACAACTCTTGAATTTTATTTTTTACTGAAGTATAGTTGATTTACTATCTTATTATGTTTTTGTAGGGATAGCCTTAGAGATAGCTGAGGAGTGTGTGTGTGTGTGTGTCTCATGGGTGACTTGCTTTTTTAGAGTTAATTT
>NW_021153098.1:0-2352 GCF_002837175.3 Physeter macrocephalus | reverse complement strand
GCCGCTCAGGGCATCGCTAGACCAACTCGTATGGCTTTACACCTGTAATGTGATTGCATTGGTAAAATCAGCAGGCATCCATAGCTCCATTTCAGAGCTAGCTCTGGAGGTTATGTGATTTGCCCAAAGTCACAAGACCAGCAAAGGTCAGTCCGGGTCTCCTGACTCCCAGCAAAGCACTCCTTCCATGGTATCTCCTTGCCTCTCTTTCCAGGCAACCTCTGGGGTAACCTCTGGAGCCCCCTGAATCCCTGCTGCGGTACCTGACGGAGCTGGGCAAGCCTGCCTTGTCCCGAGCAGCTGCAGGGTGACCCACCATCCTGGGTCATTCACAGGGTGTCCAAGCCTGCCACACAGACAGACACAGCCTCATACATGTTCTGCACTCAGGTAGAGGTTAGGTAAGCAGCTTGGTGGCAATTTCACTTTCTCTTTAGTGTTTCTTTTTTCCTTCCAAATTCAGCAGACCTAAAATGGGCCCCTGGAGGTGAGGACTGGAGGGAGGGAGGCGGTGTGGGTAGGGAAGGCACGAGGGAAAGCCGCGCTTCACCTGTGTAGGGTGGAAAGCCGAATTCAGTGTTTGGGGAGGGGCTGCTCTTTTCCCTCCCGCGGGATCTGATTCCAGCATTTTGTCAGCCCCTTCCCTCCACCTACACAGCCCAGCATCATCCTCAGCTGTCACCACTGCTCACCTAGAACAATGAAGGCTTGTCTGATTTTCCTGGAAGGGGGAGGAGGATGCTGAGGGTGGAGGAACTTGGGGAGGTGGGGCTGGATAATTGTTCTCCAGGATGGAGGAGAGAAACTTCATTTGCACTCAGATTATAAATAAACTTCTAGCCCACAAAAACTTCTTGCCAGGCCACAGAGCAAACTCTCCCTTACCGCAGAGGTCAGAGAACTGCATGGGAAGCAGTTTATGGGTGGCGAAGCCCCATCCAGCTTCTCTAGAAAGCCTTACCAAGGCACTCCCACCGAGCTAGCCTGTCCATCACCCCCGACCCCTCTGCCCCAACTCATAGCCTTGGTTTGTGTGGGAACGTATCTGCATTTCCACACTGCTTTGTACGTGTGATTCCCACACCTTGGGGGTGCGTGAGGGGGGTCGTTGCCTGGCATAGGTTCTGAAGGACTCCAGCTTCCTCTGGGATTCCCCACAGATTCAGCATGGATCAGATGGGGACTTTTGTATGACTTCCAGCTGTGACCAGCTGTCTTGAAGCTGCAGCTTATATGCTGAAATGTTAGGCATTTTATTGCATTTCAGAAGAACATGGGACAGAATATTTGAAGTCAGATTTCCCAGAAAACCCTGTAAGTGGTGTCTCCATTCATAGTGGTGTGCTCAGGACGGTTGCGCTGCCAGAGCCCCAGGCCACGCCCACTCCATGGACTGTCCCAGGTGGCAGAGACCTTGACCATCACCCACTGCCTCTCCGGTTTTGTAGACGAGGAAACTGAGGCCCATAGAGGAAAAGTGACTTGCTTAGAGCCAAAGTGCTATTTATTTTTTCTGTGGCAAATCCAGGATGAGAACTTAGCCTCCTAAGTCCCTAGTACTTTCTTTACACTGTGCTGCTTCCAGACATTTATTGATTGCTCTCGGGCTGCCCCTTCTCCCCATGGTTTTAAATTCATATACTTTCCCAAAGCCCCCAAGTTTCATGACATGCTAGAAAAGTTGACATCCTGTCTTAATACAGTCTTAATACCTCAGTCTATACCTGAGCCCCCCGTGAGAGACTTTCTGGTCCCTTGGGATCTTATGGTTGAACCTCAGCGCCCAGAGACCCCTGTCCCTTTTCTTCTGTACATTTCATGCTCCCCAAAGCCAGAGAGAGTGACTGTCTTGGGGCATACCATCTGAAGTCTGCTCTGAGCCTAGTAGATGAAAGAATCTGAGTCTTTGGAAAATGACCCCCTAAAGGGCAGGGAGGGAGGCCAGTCCCTCTGTGGCCCAAAGGTGGGGCTCTAGGTCAATTCACCGAGTGTCAGGTTTTCAAAAACAGCAGTTTGATATTCTGCAAATCAGCTTGTGGTCTGTCCCATGTCTACCGTGCTCCCAGGCCCTCTTGCTTTGCCTCCCCTTTGTTCTACAGCTGTGCTGTCAACAGAAATATAATGAGAGCTACATACATAATTTTAACTTTTCCAGTAGCCAAAAAAGTTTTTAAAAATGGGTGAAATTTAGACTTCCCTGGTGGCGCAGTATTTAAGAATCCGCTTGCCAGTGCAGGAAACACGGGTTCGAGCCCTGATCCGGGAAGATGCCACATGCCGCAGAGCAAATAAGCCCGTGAGTCACAACTACTGAGCCTGCGCTCTAGAGCCCGCAAACCACAACTACTGAGC
>NW_021153097.1:1989-2352 GCF_002837175.3 Physeter macrocephalus | reverse complement strand
AGTAAACCCGCGTAGCACAAACAGCAACCTCTCCTCATTTTCGCTTCCATTCTCTCTGCCTGGAATTGCCTGCACATATAATTACTCCTTCAAAAACATGTTCACTCTGTTTCACTACATCGAGTAGATGGAGAGCCTCTGCCTTGTCGAAACCATCCTGCCACTCTGTTCTGTGTTTTGGCAGTCCATCGTACCAGCTCTGGATCTCCTTCCTCGCTTCGGCAAAATTTCGACTCGTCCAGCCGCTCGTCGTATTCTTTGAAAATCGTCTTCGCAGACCCCGGTGTCTGCATGCGGCGCACAGAAGTAATAACAACCATTCGCCACGCTCTTCACTCCGTACGGCCACTACTATTCCACATA
>NW_021153097.1:0-519 GCF_002837175.3 Physeter macrocephalus | reverse complement strand
TACACGTATACAGACATACAGCAAGTACATACTCACATAGATGTATATATATATATATACATACCTATATGTCCACACAAAGCTAGAGTTGACAATGCGTAAATTCCTACTCAGGCGACTGTATTGAATATAGCAGGCTGCACCGTAGGGATCGGGGTGGAAATGTATACACGAGAAAAACACGGTGGTCTCCGGCGTAGAAGCAGATATTCATTCGCCAGAGAGCGTAGGGGCGTACTTGAGGAGAAGAGGTGCCGATGATGTGAAGGAGGATGCTGTAGAGTTTGGTGCAAAAAAAGCAGAACAAATAGAACACGTGTTAACGGAGGTCGCGTGGCCGTCTCAATCTTCTCACACGCTAGAGATGCGAAGACATTTTTGCCTCTGCATAGTTACAGAAGTAAAACGAAAGCACGGGTCAACAAAGAAGTCTCTTTGATGCTTACACTTTCGTTCAGGCCGCGGATACCATCTTTGTTGATGAAGGAGAGAAGGAATTGCGCTCCTGGAAGTTCTTTT
>NW_021153096.1:1809-2353 GCF_002837175.3 Physeter macrocephalus | reverse complement strand
TGCACTCTAATTATGAAGACCATTTTATTACGTCGCATGCGTCATATCATCTCCGTTAAGCCCGCGTTGAGAAATACTTGAGGAGTGCAAGCATCTAAGCCGAATAGTTGAGTTACCTTTGAAGGACAAAATTGTCTTGGATCGGACGGAACGGAGTCCATTACCACGCAGTTGTCGGGATCCCGAGGTATTCAAAGGTACACTTGAGGTTTATTAGGCCTTGGAGCTTCTTCGGCAAAACTATGGGCAGGATAAGCTTAACGATTTATACAGGAAACAGAGCTATACGAACACGGGACATTTCCCGAAGATTGAAGAATTCTGCGCAGGAGACCTACCTGGAATAGAACGGATGCGGCTAGTTCACAGCTGTAGCAGTCCTGTTGGTTGTGCTGCAGGTCAAAGGAATGCGCTGCACCGTACTACAAACGGCCTTTATCCTGCACGTGTAGGTGTTCCCAGAAGAAACGCCGATAGTTTCGGAACGCTACATACATGCACATTTGGATAGGTAGCCCTCAATGCGGAGTTCCATATTTACTGA
>NW_021153096.1:0-1549 GCF_002837175.3 Physeter macrocephalus | reverse complement strand
AGAGTGTACTCAAGCTCCAATCCTTGGTCCCAAAATCAAATGCGCCGGTGTACTCACTCTACACTACACGGAAGGTCTTCTCAAACACCGTTTTGGTGTTTTCACGTAGGATTACGAAATCAGGGTGTACTGCATTGCATCCGTGAATTCACGTGACATCTCGCGTTGTTATGAACAAGCGCGCAGTATGTAGTGAAGCCGTTGATTCCAATGTATAAACAATTCAACGTTCAAGTCAAGGATAGAACAACGATACACGACCTGCGAACCTCCTTGCTACCCAGTAGCAGATCCTGCAGACCACCACGTTTACATGTACATGCATACACACTCATGTATATGTACGTAACTATATATTAGTAGGTAATTCCTCCGTACCGAGCCGGTGAAGCTTCACAGTGCTGTTGACAGGCTTCGACACTCCAAATCCAGATTTCCCTCATCTAGCATCCTGGGAAATGCAACTGCTTTGATTCCAACTCCCAAGAAACGTACACGAAAGTTCCATCATGAGCTCTTGTAGATGTGCCTACAGTCCCCGCAGCGGAAGTACTATCAGTTTAGATCACTGTTGTTATTCGTGTGCCGTTCCATAAGGCTAATCACGCAATCATCAGTGGCGATCACATGAAGATCTTTGTTGCACTGGTTATGTTCTTGTAAGAGGCTAGTCACGTGGGTTTCAATGTTTACCAGATGCACTGGGCGTGCTCGCACACGCGCACAGCGGGGGCAGTACTTCGGTACGCGGGCATGCTCACATAAGCAATCTTAGCCATATATGTGCAACTGCGCATGCGTAGCTGTGTAAGCTCATCACTGTCGACAGGCAAAAGTGCAGCTGTGCAAACACAGACTCCTGTCTCCACATAGGCGCACATCTACCACAAATGTAGATACATTGTGTATTTTCTCAACCGTTTTCTCGTGACAAGCCACCACTACCGAATGCCAGTGTCATACAGTGATTCTAATTCTAGGATCTTTACAAATGGAACTCTTCACGGGAACACAGTACTGGCGGGAGAAAAAGGCGTCATACACGAGTCACATACTGTCAGCGCAACAACGCAGCGTACACATCTGGACACGAGGACGCTCGCTGGCAAGTTGTTTTGCTGGTCGTGCGCTTCCTTAAACGGACTAACACAAATTAGTTCATGTAAGTACACGGGAACACACCGTAAACTTAAAGGCGCACACAGTAATGTTCGGCCCTATCGTCCGGAAATGACTACAGCAACACGGCCTTTAATACGTTGTACTGACTCGTGCGAGAGCCAGGGCTCCTGCCAAAGACAAGCAGTCAGGCACTGTCTCCGGGAAATATCATTTGTTGTGCGACGTCCGACTATAACTCTTGGATATGTTTTCGTACGGGAGCGTGACAGCTTCGTAAATATAAATGCACGTACGTATATATGCACACTTATGTAGGTGTACATGTGTGCAGTCGTAGAAACAGTGATGTCGAATCCTTATATGATAACTTAGGGAGGCAGGATACAAAGTTTGAACAAGACATCCAATAACACAGGGCAGTCAAAAT
>NW_021153095.1:0-2353 GCF_002837175.3 Physeter macrocephalus | reverse complement strand
TCTTTCTTTTTTTTGTGTTAAAGAAAAGGGCATGGAAAAATGCTCAACATCAGGAATTAATAAAGCCATGCAAATCCAGTGTACAAAAACGTTCACCCACAGTCGTCAGAATGATCATCAGCAACAAAGTCTACAAAGAGTAAATGCTGAAGGGGTTTTAGAGAACTCTGTACCGTGTAGCTGCGGCTGGGATGTTACCTGGTAACAGCTAGTAGTGAGAACAGAATAGAGGAGCGTTTAAAGGTAAAAATTGAGCTAACATGTGATCAGGTAGGCCCACTGATGGGCCTATCTCCTGAGTAGACCAAAATCAAAAAGACACAGGCTGGCCATCCTGCACTGCAGCCACAGGTACCATAGCCAAGACTTGGAAGAAACCGAAATGTCCATCAACAGAACAATGCGCCAAGAAGAAGGGGTCCATGTACACAATGGAGTATTAGCCACGGAAAAGCATGGAACAGTGCCGTTGGCACCACCATAGAAGGATCTAGAGATAATCACCCAAAATGAAGTACGAAAGAAACCAAAAGATAGATATCCTATGACATCAATTATAGTTGTTACCTAAAAATTGATACCCATGAAATCATTTCCAAAGAAGGACGCACATAGATTCAGAAAACCAACTTATGTTTAACCAATTGGAAAGGTGTAAGGAATGTATGAATTTGGAAATGGGGCTTAACAGACATGGACTGATACATATGAAATATACAATCACAAAATACCTAAGGAATGCCAAGAGAGGTCTACTCAACACTCTGTAATAACCTACACGGGAAAGGATCCAAAGATGAATAATTCGATACATAGATATAATGAACCAGATTCTGTACACCTAGAACACACACAACATTTGTATCAAATTTGCTCTGATAATAAGCGCATAGATTCAGAAAAGCAACTTATGTTTAACCTAATGGAAAGGTATTAGGAATGTATGAATTTGGATATGGGGTTTAACAGGCATGTACTGATACATTCCAAGTATATAATCACAAAATACCTAAGGAATGCCAAGAGAGGTCTACTCAACACTCTGTAGTAACCTACACGGGAAAGGATCCAAAGATGACTAGTTCGATACATAGATATAATGAACCAGATTCTGTACACCTAGAACACACACAACATTTTTATCACATTTGCTCTGATAATAAATAACAATTAAGTTTTAAAAACACACAAGAAGTAAGGAGATATAAGCTCTTGGGGGTTTGCCCTGGCACATTCCACTCTAATTTGCAGCCTACTAACACCATTTCCAGGAAGCCTCTGTTGCAGAAAAACCTTGAGTTGGAAATGGAGAAATGCTGCCGCCTTGTGGCCTTTTCTCGCAAGAGCGGCTTTAAACGCATAGCTATGGGTCACTAAACATTCACAAGGACTCGGGGCTCTAAAAGACACCTGCCCTCAAAAAATGTCCTGAGCTAGGCAATGGCCGAAAAAATGCAAAGCAGGCAAATGTGTCAAAGGGATAGTATGAAGAGCTAAGTTTTACTCACTCTTTTTCCAAAAAAGGAAAATGGATAAAAGCTCAACATCAGGAATTATTAGACTCATCTAACCTACAAAAAGGTTTCAACTCACACAAGTCAACTACCATCAGTAAAAAGTCTACAAACAGTAAATGCTGAAGGGGTTTTAGAGAACTCTGTTTCTCTAGCTGCTGGTGTGCTGTATAGTTGTAAGAGCCAATAATGAGAACAGAAAGGAGCTGCGTTTTAAATTAAAAATTGAGCCACCATTCCATCCAGCAGGCCCACAGCTGAGCCTCTCACCTGAGAGGACCAGAGTCGAGAAGACACAGGCTGCAAAATCTGCACTCCACGAATTCTCACAATAGCCAAGAAACGGAAGCAACCAAAATGTCCATCAACAGACGAATGGATAAGAAGAAGTGGTCCGTGTACACAGTGGAATATTAGCCATGGTAAACAATGAAACACTGCTCTCTGAGGCACCATAGATGAGCCTAGAGATAATCACAGAACATGAGGTATGTCGGAAAGCAAAAGACATCGTATGACATTACTTATAGGCATTATCTAACATCTGACAGCAATGAACATTTTTCCACAGAGAAAGCCATAATTTACATGTGAAGAGGATCTGTACATGAATAGATATATATATAATGTACAAATGAATCAGATTATGTACACCTCGGACAAACAACATTCTAATCATTACCCCAATTAAAAAAATTAAAACAATGAACAAGAAGTAATGTGACATAAACTTATGGAGGTTTTTCCTGGCACATTCCATTATAATTTACAACTTGGGAACAGGACTTCGAGAAAGGCTCGGCTGCCCTAGAAACCAGATTTGGGAGTGGGGCAATGCT
>NW_021153094.1:377-2353 GCF_002837175.3 Physeter macrocephalus | reverse complement strand
GGGTCCGCATCAAGCGGTCGGCTGTCCTCATGGCACCTGAAACGTATGCTTGCTTCTCTGTTCCGCTGCGTCAGCGTTGTGTATCACATGACGAAATACTGGTAGTCTTCCCCGCTGCTGGAGAGATCTGTTACGTGGTTGAGAGTGGCAGCTCCTCTAACGTAGCCACTCGGTTCAGCTTGAGAAAAGTGCCGTAGGGAAGATGGATAAGGCACAACTGTTGTCGCCACTGGTCAGAACAACGAGGCTGATTTCGAGCTTCTACAGACTATGGCCCCAGGAGTCTTCTTTGCATTTTCTGTAATCATGCTTGTGTATAGCTACGTGTGTAGTATCTGATGTCTCTATACCTTTGCACGTAAAATTACCTTTCTAGAGACTTTTAGAATGCACCTACACAGCCTTGCATACACATGAACTCATATATAAATAGATACACGCGTCAGTAGACGTCTGGGAATACATGTGGACCTGTGTATACCTGGTGCGACATTGTCAAATGTCCTGCCTGGAGAAATACATGCATTTGCCGGTGTCGACATTATTCCTGCGTCTGCAGGCACGCCGCCCTGCCGTATGGAACTCTCCTGTGCGTTCGTACGCAGAGAGTAGCGGACGCTGAGTTCGAAGAAAAACAGAGATCCTACGGTGATTGTCGGGCCGGTCACGTTGATTTTGAACTGGTCTACATATGGGTAAAGAGCTTATTCGGTGGAGGCGTTCCTATAAGAGCGGTGTACAAAATTTATCCAATAATAATTGCGACTTCACTGATCGACATAACAGGGCAGTTCTCCTCTTGACTGAACCTCGGACTCAAAAGAATTCGCCTACTTTCCATCCGATGCGGATCTGTGTCGTCTGGTCATACACAGCGGAAGTGTTTGTACCCTCTTGTGTGCATTACGTTTCCAGATGTACGGACACATGTCTTCGTTTACGTGCCTATACTCTCAAACTTAAAGATGCATGGCTTGTAATGTGAAGATATGCCAGGTGTTGGTCAGAGTTTGTAAGTGTTCAGGGAGATCGAGGACGGTTGCCAAAACGACCACCACGGAATCGGAATTCCCGCGTGCTACTGCGTCTCTCTACCCGTACACTAGCACACACGTATTTTTGTGTACCTGCTTAGGCAACGTTCTTACGCTACGGACTCAGGTACAAAGGATATAGACATACACGGGCATTCACAACTTGAGTTCGCCTCTGGAGAAGTGTCTACACTCTTCATTGCATCTCAAAGTATTCTCGTGCATGCACAGATCTATACGAAGAACGATACGCGTGGGCCCACACGGTTTTGTGTGCATTCATATATATACGTAAGTCCAGCGCCACGTGTCGGCTTGCGGCTCAGCTGAGGGTTATACGAAAACACAGACTTTACTGAGTTTTTGGAATTCATCAATCTTCTCGTACGCCTACTTTTCCGTGTGCAGGCCTTCATGCCTAAGACCATAATATAAGCGTGGGGAGTCAGCTGACTGGTCGCCCCAGGCAAGCGCCCCGCAGTTTGCGAAAGCAGCCAGGAGAAAGTCTGCCATTACGTACGGAGCGCAGTTCGACTCATGTTGCCGGCGGGAGTACGTCTGGAAATGCACACGCCTTGTGTTTGAGCTGTCTTCTCACACATTTTAGGAGGCTGAGTCCTGGTGTGTTTCTTTCTAGTTCCAGGCAGTTGTTGACAGGTCTACACATGTATCGATACATATGTGAGCCATGTAATGCATGTCTCGTGTACTCCATCAGCATATACTCGTGTTTACTCACATGTGCACGTGAACCTTCAATTTTCTGTGTCGTTTCTCTTAAACGTGCACTACGGGACCATCCAGTGTGCGCTGCTTTGCTTTCAGCAGCTGTGTCTATTTTCGTAGCAACCCGGGTGTTGTTTCTTCTCCGACCTCTTTTTCAGGACGGGGGAAAATTATCCTCTTTCACACTTCGTAGCAGCATCACGGACAACAATTCAG
>NW_021153094.1:0-291 GCF_002837175.3 Physeter macrocephalus | reverse complement strand
GTCTTCGCCGACTAACTCGTCAACCTGCAAATGTATTACCAAGTGTGCTGGGTACCTCTTCGGACCACAGCGGTTGCCCCACACATTGCTGGCGTTAAAATTCTGCATCCTTTACGTGTTACACACAGGTCTCGGTCTATGGTGTGTTTTCCTTTCAGTCAATGCGTGCGACGCGTGGCGTTTTAGCAGTGCCTGAAGCTTCCTACTATACTAAATAGCGAGGCAAGCCATTCAGGGTCGAAGGACATTTGCACAGAACAATATAAAAAAGTGCACACTGAGGTGCCGACA
>NW_021153092.1:1890-2353 GCF_002837175.3 Physeter macrocephalus | reverse complement strand
CAGTCTGTGTGTACATTCCAGTAGGTATACGCAGGCGTGCGTCAAAAGCATACAGATGCGTTTTTGTTTTTATGTACGTACGAACGCACCCGTGTGCAGACCGTTCCAGGCGATAGGCCGGTGTGCGTACGAACGTTTTTCTGATCTGAAGAATGGGCGTCTGGCACAGGTGGAGAGATACGTGAAGAGCGGAATGGATGGGCACCACGAAGCATGGGACAACGAAGAGAATGCCTCTCAGCGGCCTTCCAGAATTTCAGACGCTGTGTCGCGGTAAGCGATGTAGTTTGTCAACGTGAACGGTGTGCCCTGTGTTACTCACCACCGATTGTGCAGGTGTGCGCAGTTCTACTCACGCGTATATACGTATATATAGGTATCAATCCTTTGATGTACTGGACACTCTCACCGGTGTATGCACGGGACTTCACCATTATCCCAAAAGTATTAGACACCAGCCTGG
>NW_021153092.1:0-163 GCF_002837175.3 Physeter macrocephalus | reverse complement strand
GCCAAGTCGTCGTCGCCTCGTCAGGTCAAGTATACACCACATCGACCGAACATATTACTGCTGCCGCCGAGGAGGGAGGAAGTCATCGCTCAACAGAGCAGTCCTTCCACCCTTCGTCTGGTGTAACAGCACGCAGCACACCGGGATCCGCTGTCAAGACTGA
>NW_021153091.1:2142-2353 GCF_002837175.3 Physeter macrocephalus | reverse complement strand
TCTGCTGTGTTTTATGTGAGACGGCTGTAGTTATCTTCTTCTCTTCTGCGCAGTCAAACCGAAAGAGCTTGCACGTCCGCTTACATAGTTCTGTTGGCAGCCGCGGACAATGGGTGTAGACCTACGTACCCATAAACCACGTGAATGTAGACAGCAACAGCATAAGACGGTCTCTCCAGCGTGTGCGGCCCCGCAGAATTCGTTCTGCTGC
>NW_021153091.1:0-899 GCF_002837175.3 Physeter macrocephalus | reverse complement strand
TAGGTGCCTCACGTTTCATTGATTGCAGGTGGTCAAACCTCTTTATCTCTCTATCTGTGTCTCTATGGTCGCTCTACCTTCTCGCCTTTTTCTCCCTCTTCGCCTCTTCCTGATTGTCTTTCTTGCCCCCCCTGTGTCTCTCCAGCTGTCTCTATTCTCTCCCTCTCTCTCACTTTCTCGCTCCTTCGCTCTTTCCTTCTCTCTTCCGTTCTCTCTTCCTCCTTCCTTCTGTCTCTTTGCCTCTCGGCACATGCGACACACAGAGACGCCTATCCACGAGTGTGCATCCTCCCTGTGTACACCTATCTGCGTTTGCCTCTCTATTTTTCTCTCCTCCGCCGAACTACTTCTACCGCGTCATTCTTGCCGTTGTATGTCTCTACCTCGTGAAAAATTTCGCCTCTCCTACTAGGAAGCGCGTGGACAGGGCGTTTCCTCTGCTACACATACGCGTCCTTGATCGCTAACACGATCTGAAGAAACACCAACAACAGGGGGGTCAGCAGCTGCCTCTCTATACGTTTCCTCTCCTTGCGTTCTTTGCCCTCCTCCAATTGTTTGTGATACCTAAGTTTGAATGGATCCTACTCTGGCGGAGGTGTACATATATATGTATCAATATATACGCTTGCCTCCGTGTGTCTATCAATATGTGCATGTTTATATTTCATTTATATATGTATGTGATGATGGAGTGATTACATGTTGGAATGTGTGCTTTATGTATCCACGTACACGTGTGCACAACGTGTATACCTATAGATCTTACGAATACCCATAAAAAGGTAATATATGTATCAATATTCATACTATATATCCATACACGTGCAATATATACATATACATATATGTGTGAACAGAGCGAGACAGAAACAGGTGGAGAAATATACAGGTCCTCA
>NW_021153090.1:0-2353 GCF_002837175.3 Physeter macrocephalus | reverse complement strand
TCTAAAGTTACAAGTGTGTGTTTTGAAACTACGTAATTTACTGCTACGTGTGCTACAAAATAAGAGAGCAATTTATGCTGTTCACCGCACACTGGTGTGAATGCTGCAGTGGGACAAAGTTGCCCGTAGAACAGTTTTCCCCTCACTCGTCTGAAAACTCATGTCCTTCACACCGGTTTCTTCGGTGCTGCCCTCAGGTGCCAGTCCAACCTTTTCTGAAGTGGACCATGTCTCTCCCTTTCCGTAGACTGCCTCAGTTTCTTGTGCTGTACTTGGTGTTCGAGCTTTACGTGTTCCGTATGTCTGGAGAAGCTCCAGTAGTTTGAGACCTGGGGCGCTTGCCCAGTATCGCACAAAGCCCAAGCCAGACGTTGCCTCCGTTGCCATCGAGCGTAACGAGAAGGAAAAGATTCAGCCAGAGTGGACCATAACTTTCATTCTTGCTTGACGACGCAGTGCTGCACACACGGTCATCCGCTAGGACCCGGTCAGGCTTCATTTACCGCTCGCGGGCTTCCGTTGCGCTAACGCGTCAAACCAAAATAGAGTTGTTTCGTTAGAGTCTGACCGGACACAATACGCTAGCAGTTGGATTCCAGACAATGTAGTCACTGTATCATGTAGGATATATCGCACAGAAAAGTAGACATACGGAAAGAAACGCGCCCCTTCCTGATCGGTGCTGATTTGCTGTACCGAATCTGAAGAGCTCTTCAGTACACGCGAGTGTAAAACCACATATGCTACGAATTATGGGTGCCGTGCTGCAGTTCCTGCGAAACCCTTCCAGTTTCCAGGAACAAATTCAGTAGGAGAGCTACGCACGCACGTCTGTCCAGTCGGCATCCACCAAGATCAGTCAGTGATCTGACCACAAAGTGACTGATCGTGCTGCCGTAATTTTACGGAATTAACAAGGGAAATGCGAGAGAGACCTAAGATCCCCGTCGTAGTCACCAAGGAAGCGCTAATGTATGTTGCCGCTGTTGGCCTTTATCAGATGTTTCATGCAGCGCGCACCGTTACGTACACTCATTTGATTGTAAATGTAAGAATATGTTCGAAGGAATCCTTCTTAACGTCGCGATATCACGCTGGGGCGTAGTGCATTATATAAATTCATGCTATCGTCGGACTTCTCCACGGGTCGTGCACCTGGCGGTGCCGTATGCATGGAGCATCACGCGTATCACAGTCGACAGTGTTCACACCCACATGCACCTAGGGGAAGAAGCGACAAGAAGCATGCAGATACACAACGCATTACATTTACTGTTTTATAAACCTTATCCATTCCTCATCCGCTTGACGCGGCACTTCTGGATGCAAGGAGCTAAGGTGACAACAGAATTGGTCGTACCAGAGTTGCTTCGGGACCCTCAGGAAACAACACGTTCGCTACAGCGCGTGGCTGCACCCTTCCTTAACCAGACTGAGACTGGCGCGGAATTTGTTTGCTTCCTCATACGGGCCGTGAAGTTGAAACCCTTTCCATGTCTTTATTCCATACGGAATGCGTTTCCAAGACGAACGAGTTTTCTACGACTTGGCAAGTTTTGCACAAGTTTTTGCTTGCGGATGCTTCTACCAATGTAGACGTGCGCATGTGCGTGCATCTCATCCGTAAACTCGTGAATTCTGTAGGAACGAGGGTAAAGCGTTTTATACTACTGCTATACTAGAGCGTATGTTGACGACTACTCAAACGTCATGATCACACCAGTCGCGCACTCCTGATTGCCTCCTGAGGTAGAATAGTGCACTTGTAATACAATGAAAAAAGTGGACGCGGACACACATTCGCATCACAGCAGACCGTACGTGTCACGTGCCAGCCAAAAGCATGCGCCTGTCTGCTTTTATTCGCTTATAAATTTCCCTGCCTCTGCAGTGAGGCTTTCAAATTCGGGACCGCGGACTAACCACCGTTAGTTTTGTACCTCTTGCTCGGTATGAGTCAATCTACCTGCGGTGCACAAGTAGAGAGTCAGCCCAAATCTGATCCACACCAAAAGTTTGACATCCCAGCCGTGGTTAGGGACCACAATACATCACGTGGGTCTTCGTTACAAGCCGTTCAGGAGCAAGCCTTGTATGATGGCTTTGCGGTGGAACGAAGAGTAAATATCCTTCTGACGTCACTCCTTCCCGTTGCTGCCCGTTGGACGCGCATGTAAAGTGAACCGTTTATAAAGATATTTTGAGCTCCGGCAAACCGAAGGGCGGAGCAGTTATCAAGACCAATAAAGTGGAGATTTCTTTCAGGACGTACGTGTGGGTTCACCTTAACACTCGTGGGAACAACGCCGCATCTAAGTTCTGCATGTTACGAGAGGACGTACACAGGACGCAG
>NW_021153089.1:1879-2353 GCF_002837175.3 Physeter macrocephalus | reverse complement strand
CCTTTTTTCAAAATCACATTTTGCTGCGGCTGACCCCTTTTGTCTTCCACGTTTGAAAAAAGCTAAGCGACTTCTTCATGCGTTCCCCACGAAGGAAAAACACAATTCAAAACAACTCACAAACAATCACACACATATACACGCGTGTGTATATTTATACGTACAGGAATACACGTGTCGATGCCTACAATCGGACGTACACGTATACCTGGTATACGGAGAGGGACACAGGCGGTCAAGTACGCGCTGCTATACAGCGAAAGTAAAGTCATTGTTTTCACTCACGGGCAAGATGCCATCCCTCGCACGGCAATCCCGACTGTCTGCGACTAAGAAACAAATATGGAAGTCTTGCTGTGCAGTCCCCACACTCTAATTACATAATGCGCACGTAAACTTTCCTCTGTGACTGCAGTAAAGACAAGGCCGCGGGCGGAAGACCGGGGTCTCCTCTCTCTCTTTCTCCTCCAACCC
>NW_021153089.1:0-899 GCF_002837175.3 Physeter macrocephalus | reverse complement strand
TTAAACGCGAAGGTGTGAGTTTAGATATACGCATGAACGCTTAACAATGAAGCGTAGACGGTCACGTACGTGTAAGGGCTCGACTATTCCGGCTTACGGCAGCAGCTTTCAAAGAAGCGTCCTGATATATATTTATCTTCATCTACCTATACGCGTGAAATATTTCCTGCGTTACAGCACTACTCTGTCAATCGTGTGTGTTTCGCGCTCACTGCAGTCACAATTCGACGAAGTTCTACGCGTTCGCTCAATCTGCCACAGAACTTCTTCATCCAAGAGTATCCAAACGCACCTCCATGTATGTACCTAGGTTGTAATCTTATTCAGAGGAAACATAGGCGTAAACACACAGCTCGATACGCTTTGAATATAGGCATATACTTGGACACGGTACAAACAGACAAAGAGAGAGAAGCAGAAAGACAACCACTGCGCCGCTGTGGAAAAAAAACGCGACACGTGTTTCCGTGGTGTTCTTCCTGTAGAGGATGGGGACGATTACTACACAGTTCGTGAACGTTGCAGTACCGAGGCGCTGCTGCAGTGATAATCTGCGCCCGCTCAGTCTGCTTTTACAAAGTAAATTGCTGCTTAGGTGAATGTCTGGATTAATGTGTTCGTCACCTGGCATTGTACTGGCGGCACTCGCAATCATAGTTGTGAAGTTAGAAAACTAAAATTTCAAGCCGGCACCCTTGCGCAATCTTGCAGTGTGGCACTGGAAATTGCAGTTCCTTCGCTGCATCGAGGACAATTTTTTGAACAACAAAAACAGCAGCAGATCCTGATTTGAAGAGTCTGCCTAAGGAGCAGCGACTGCAAAACGAAGCGCCCCGCTAGCCGAAGTGTTAAGCTGGTGGTCGTGGTGGTTAGCATCAACAGACTTTCTTTTTGCGCTT
>NW_021153088.1:0-2354 GCF_002837175.3 Physeter macrocephalus | reverse complement strand
CTATACAGGTGTAATTTCGTTCTTTTTGTGTCCGACAGCAGCGTTCGATGACTGTACGCACGCGTAGATACATGGTATACGACAACATACAAATACGTAGTATGGATACACCTACGTCTGCAGCCGCCCATAGTGGACGGTACTGGTGTGAGAGCTGCTCTACTGCAGAATCTCACTGTGTAGGGTCTCTCAGTTAATTGTCCAAAATACTGGTTACCTGAACTGCCATTTTTTTAACATATTCGCACAACGCTACTTCTGTGCACTATTTTCACACATGTACGCAAGCATCCATTTATACGTTAGCGCTGAAGACGTTCGTGAGCTCGCAATACACATTATTATCCGCTCAGATGCTAGAGTGTAAGAGTAATGTGGAGTTCACGTTTACACAAAAAAAGGACCCTCTCTTCGAATCGAGGTGCGCCGGCAGCCTAACACCCTGCTATGCTGTTGAGTGCTAGAAACAGCGAAGAAGTTCTATCGGTGACTCACAAAGCAACGATGGGCTGGGAAATACGCCTGTATGCCCTTTCAGAAGGGACCACCAAGGTTTGAACATGGACATATATATGTACACGTATGGTTGTATCTGTACAACTAGGTGCCAAGAGGATCGCAGCTGCATACCTTTTAACAACTTATGGAGGCCTTTACGCGAAACTGTCACCACCTGAGCCTTGTACAACCCCATCGCAGATTTCTGCAGAAGCTTATGAGGTGAAGTAGAATTACTTACCGTTGTTTATGTGTGTGTGTGTGTGTGTGTATGTGTATCCACGTACTAGATAGGTCTTCAAGTTGGTATATTTCTGTCCTCTCACCGACTCCCGTTTTTTCCCGATATGACAACATAATTGTTTTGATAAATCCTGTTGACTTCTTTTGCAGTAGATACACGTGGAGGAGGGTCTCCGATGCTTTTGTACGTGTCGCAGGAACAAAAAGCTTTTTGCACCGGGCAGATCAGGGCGTGCATGTCCCTAGCAAACCAAACAGTAGTGCTTGCGCACGGCGGGTGGAGTTCGAGGAATTATCCGGAGCTACGTCTAGCATACGAAGCACATATTACGACAGGAGTTGCATCTATATGTCACGCCGTCAAAGGGGATGTCTGAAGTGCAATCTGTTAGCATGAGGGTTTCTCAATGCACGTAGCTTTCCGTCCTCACACATGTCTCTTGCGAAAGAAAGCTGACGGGATTCGTCCAGACTCTCTTGAAACCACTTTCATTGCTTGTAGTATTCTGGAAAGATCGCTGCAACACCACTGCAGCCACTGGCAAGCCCAGAACTCTACATCCCCCTAGGGGACTCTTTTTCCGTTCGAGGCCAGCCAGCACTGAGTGTAGCACACAGCACGTGAGTAATCACACAGCACCCAACCCTGCCGTAATTTCGACCTACAACACCCGGACTCGTACTTGCGACTTGCTGTGGCATATACCGCTGCTTTTCAGCAGAGGCGCAGATGACACCGAGGATCGCCCGGCGTGTCCTTTTTACCTCCTACACAATGTTTGACCTTTTGAAATGTGACACACACAGATGAGACTATATTTGCTCAACTGTCATGCCCTCTCAGGTACCGCAGTGGCAGTGTTAAGCTTCTGTACCAAGGGTGATTATTCCTAAAGTGACACGCTGAAGAAAAAGGTACCACAGCGACAGCACACGTGAAAAGTGAGCCAGACCCCACTGTACAGCGCGACGCCGGCCTCTGTTAGCAGAGATCTCTACAGGACTGCATGCATCGGCAACGTCTCCTCATGAAAGCACAGGAACTTTAAAGTGTGTGTACATGGTTAGCTCGGTCACGGAGGAAGAATGCACAGTATGTAAAGGCAGCCGTAGTCGTTGCCGTGTATGCGTAGTGCCGCTGGCATACTGTTCGCTTGTGTCGAAATTCGAAAGGCAAGACCTTCGAGCCGAAGGCGAGTCTAACCCGGAAAACTGGCTGCGACTGAGTCTCTTGAATCTCTTGCTTGGTGTGGCAAGTGGACAAAACATCGCCTTCCCGCCAATTTCACCGCCGTACAAACTCTTCGAGCGCTTTCTTGTTGCTGCATTGGGTGGTTCAAGATCTTGCGTTCAGACTCGTTGTGGGCTTCCCGCAATCTGTGGCATCCTACCAGAGAGGAAGGTCAAACCGTGAACACGCTCTGTTAGGTGCGGACACGGACGCTGAAGTGCTCAATGTATGCACACACAGCCACGGGTTTACACATTTACGATTACGCGTCGCTGGTGTCTCTGCAATTGCGCTACAAATAACACATTCGACACACACGTGGTTGCCGTGAATCTAATCTATTAGCTTTTTCACTCTTTAGCTGCGTCTCCGCCATGCGGTA
>NW_021153087.1:0-2354 GCF_002837175.3 Physeter macrocephalus | reverse complement strand
GAAATAAAAAAAAAAAAAGAAAAGAAAGTTCATAATGAACCATGGCATATACAAAGGAGACTTCCAGGTTAAGAGAATGAATGCTCAGAAATTTGAAAATCTCAATGACAACTTTCTGGAAAAATATAAATTTTAATTTTAGATAATTTGTTCCAAAAAGCAGAAAAAGATTAAAGCTAAAACTTTATTTAGTAAAAGTAGCATTATCCAACAAAGATGTCACACACACACACACACATTTTTGACAGTCTTACGTATGGACACAGGTGAAAAATAACTGAATCCAGTGGATTCACAATTAGGTGGAATGTAGCCAATGAACTCAAGGACTATTTGATATTGGGAAATTTATTACTATAACATATCATATCTGTAAATCAACTAAAAAATCATGCCACATGCGATAAAATCCAGTATCCATCTCAAATAAAACTCTTAATATATGCTTAAAATAGAACGATTTTCTACTGTGATAAAGAACGTCTGTCTCAAACCAACAGTGAACATTTAGTGGTGAAGCCCAGGAGGCCTTTCCTGTAAACTCGAGAACAAGGGAGGAATGGGGGCTGGAACCAGGGATAATTATCCTAGTGGTAAGTCTAGAGGATGCAACAAAGCAGGAAGTGGGAAGGAAGAGACAAAATTGTCAACATTTGCATACAAGATGATTATAGGCTTAGGAAATCCAACTGGAAATGGTAAGGACTAATAAAAGCACTCAGACAAGTGGCTGGATATCACATAAATATTTTTCAAAATCAATGGCTTTTTTGTGTATCAAAAATTAAATACATGAGAATACATGACACAATTAAAGTTAACTGAAAGACATACAACAGTCTGAATAAATGGAAACATCATATTTCTGTAGGAAATATTGCACATTTTGAAGATGTCACATCTTTCCAAATTAATTCATAACTTTAAATAATTCCAGTCAACAGCCCAGGGTGGGTTTTTTGCAGGGGAAGGAAATGGGAAGAAGGAGGTACTTGGCAAAAATAATGACAGAGTTTATCTGGAAGAATAGATAGGCAGAATTTACCAAGGAAAGCATGTGAAGAACTCTAGGGAGGAGAGGGTCCTCTCCTGTATAAGACAACGAATGTATCACTCTAGTTAAACAAAGTCACACGGGAAAAGGAGCCCACAGGTAGAGCAGTGAAACAAAACATGTAGGACGCAAAGTCTAGTGATGATATTTGCTGGTGTACAGGAGAAGATTTTTGAAGAGTGTCCAGAATAACCTTGTGTGCAGTAGTACCATTTTAACGGTGGAAGGGCAGAGCCCTAAAATAGGGCATCAGTTCAGAGACAGAAGAAAATTTGCACCTCCTGTTGCATCGCCGATGTGACCTATACCATGTACCAGAAAACAAAACCTCTTTCCCCTTACTCAGTTAGTGTGAAATGATCTCTAATTCAACTACAGTAAAAAGAACTTTAAAATGTTTCTCCAAAAAGATGAAATTAGGGTGTGTCTTTTTTAGGTGCGGACATGGCTCTTTAGAACCTGCTCATGTGATAAAGGAAGCGATAAAGTCCAGTGAACGATGGGTGAGGTTAAGGGGCTGGATTGCTAAGCATGGGGAAAAAATAACTTTACATACCTACCTTATACATTTAGCCAAAACAAATTACGTATGGATTAAGGAGTTACATGTAAACTAATAATAATCCATAAAAATTGGGAGAAAATGAATAATTAAGTGCTCTCACAATTAGAGAGGACTTTTAAAACATCAAATTAATAGGAGAAAAGACAGAGGGAAAGATTGAGATTCAACTCATAAAAACATAGAACTTTTACACACAGAAAAATGACAGAAAACTTTAGAAAGCAAAAACAAACTGGGAAAATATTTATTTTTAGAAAATGATAGAACAGGGTCAATATTTCTGCTGCATAAGGAGATCTTTAAAAATCAATAAGAGAAACATTCACACCCCCATTAGAAAACTGTGCAGAGGGCATGAACAGATCTATTCATAAATATAAACTACACGTTCATCAATATATATATTTTAAAAATCAGCTTCACTAGTGAAAGAGAAATGCAAATTAAAACAAGATACCACTTTTCACTTATTATATTGCCAAAATTTAGTTAAAAAATAATATATTCGCAAGTTTTGGTGAAATGGGCTCTCACATAATATGGTAGAAATAGAAAACGTATAACCTTTCTGGAAACAGTTTAGTAATATATATCAAGGTCTTTGAAATGTTCCTATGCTTTCACCAGTAATTTTCCTTCTAGGAATCTAGGCTAGAAAATAATTATGCAAAGGTTTATATTTACATATAATCATGTTCATTGCAGCATTTTGTGTAACAGCCAAAAAAAAAAAAA
>NW_021153082.1:1878-2354 GCF_002837175.3 Physeter macrocephalus | reverse complement strand
AGAAAGCTCTTCCGCCTCCAAGAGAGATAAGGAATTTCTCGAGATTATCGCAGTCGAGATTTGTTCTGCAGAAGACCAAACAACTCTCCATTTTGAAGGCATCAGCTAATGCCACGAGCAGCTGCAGCACCCACACAGCAGATATTGCATGCACATCCCACCCCACACAGCTGCAGCATTCTCATCATAAAAACAGCAGTATGAAGAAAAGGAGCAGCAGAAGCAGAAGCAGCAGCAGGCCAAGTGGTGGTCGTGGTGGTGCACCCCACACAGCTGCAGCATTCTCATCATAAAAACAGCAGTATGAAGAAAAGGAGCAGCAGAAGCAGAAGCAGCAGCAGGCCAAGTGGTGGTGGTGATGGTGAAGGAGAAGGAGGAGGAGAAGCAGCAGCAGCAGAGGGAGCAGCAGCACGAGGGAGGAGTGGCAGGTACAGGAGAAGGAGGAGAAGCAGCAGCAGCAGCGGGAGCAGTGGAGG
>NW_021153082.1:0-378 GCF_002837175.3 Physeter macrocephalus | reverse complement strand
AGCAGAAGCATCACCGCAACAGCAGCAGCAGAAGCGTCGCGGCAACAGCTGCAGCAGCTTCCCCACAACAGCAGCAGCAGCTTCCCCACAACAGCAGCAGCAGCTTCCCCGCAACAGCAGCAGCATTACCGCAGCAACAGCAGCAGCCTTAACGCAACAACAGCAGCAGCATCACCACAACAGCAGCAGCAACAGACGCAGCAGCGCCAACACCGCCGCGGCTTGTGGGGCGCATGCAGTGCTACGTCGCGAAGTGCAGCAGCAGGGGCAGCACGATGCGCAACAGCAGAAGCAGCAGCACAAGTCCACGAGTCAAAAGAGAAGCCAAAGCAGCAGCAGCAGGAAGAGGAGGACAGAGAGAGAACTGACTTAATAATA
>NW_021153081.1:1877-2354 GCF_002837175.3 Physeter macrocephalus | reverse complement strand
AGAAGAACTTTCACGAAATAGTGCCACGGTCCCGTTGATGTTTCGTTGCGCGAAAGGCGAAGAAATCACTCGGTATAGCTCAGATTAATCAAGAAATGAACACGATCCCTGTGAATTCTTATATTAAATACTGCCAAGTATCTCTAGAGGGACTTCTCGACAGGGTGCATAGATTAACCTGCCACATTAACGGAAATAAAGCCTACCCCGCACAATGCCTGCTTCCACGGGAGCAAGGCCAAAATGCGTATGAATTTCAGAAAAAGGGACCAATGACAAAAACGTGCTCGTTCATGTTACGTAATCCTAGCGCACTCCTAAGAAGTGTTTATGGTGTACTCGTTACACCGTGCTACCTAATCATCTCGAGCTCGTCAGGCCGTTATGTATTACAGGGATTCGATGTAGAATAGCACATGAAGTGGTAACCGAGAGAGGCGCGATACTGATTGGCGTCGGCACTGCTGTAGTGCGGGA